>NC_141221.1:10722500-10822500 GCF_054856515.1 Filicampus tigris | reverse complement strand
TGCTATTGACCATTATCATCGCCAAGAGGTTTGTTGCAATATGTTATTTTTATGCTACACTTGCGAGAAGAAACCTGTTTACGTTCCAGGGTGATGTATAGTTCACTCCGCGCTGTGGCACAGTCGTATTCCGGCGCGCTGTATAGATTTCTTTCAGCTGACGAAATTAAAAAGACAGCAGCGTGCGTGTATGTGTGTGGGGAATGTGTGTGTGTGTGTGTGTGTGTGTGGTGTGCCTTCCAGCAACACGATTTGCCTGCGAGTTCACGATATGGGTTGAGAGGGGAGTTCCTTTGGGGGGGGATTAAATAGCTCTCTCTTTCTCTTCCTTCCCTCCTCCCATGCCCTTCTCCATAGTTATAGTACACAAACTGCTCGCAGGTCTGTACAGCGTTCTCAGTGCATGTTTGCCACCGTGCTGCTCACAGGTAACAATAAGCCAAGGTCAAAGGTTAAGAGGGATTGCGCAGCTTCTCTGGCAAACATTATGCATGCAGGCGAGGCGGAGCGGCACCCGTAGTATCCCTGGGAGAAGGAGAGAGCGGGTTGGCTTGTAAAAGATGGCTAGCAAATAGAATTGGGCCAAGACAGGTATGCAAGGTTAGGACAGTCTTCCCTTTCTATACTTTTCGTAAAACTATTGCAGCAAACTTAAACTTAACAAATGGGGAGTAAGTTACAGCGTAACAATCACATCACCTGAAATGCGGCCTCCTCGGTTGAAGCTGTTTAAAAATGACATTTGAAAAGTGAAAAGTTACCCACAATAAAATAGAAATATACTAAGAATGCCTGGAGATACGATTGACCCACATAAGGAGTTTTTTGAGATACAATCAGGTGAACTGTTTTGTTTTTTTTCCCCACGGGGGTGAAGGAGTCTTTAAAAAAGAGGCTTCAAGCTGTTTAAAGAGATTCGTTTACTGTCAAACTAAACACAAAACAGAATCGTACATTGTACATTAAAATAAGCACATTACTTAACTCTGCTAGCTTAAAGGGGGAAATCAACCAAAACACATTTTTTTTCAAGGTTATGTTCCCAACAGGCCCACTAGTTGAAACACGGCATTCTGATTTAATATTGCGTTTGTGGAATATGAGTTAAGCAGCAAAATCCACCCCTTTTTAGCCATCTCAGGGGGCGGCCATTTCGTCACTTCTGCCGACTGAAAATGTCATCACAACTGCTCAGGGCTCAGGTAACGACCAATCATGGCTCAGCTTCAGAAAACAGGTGAGCTGTGATTGGTCATTACCTGAGCCCTGAGCAACTGTCTCAGTTGTCAAGCGTGTCTCAGGGTGACAGGTGAAAACCACTTGCCTACAGTATGTCTGACTACACTGTATAGTTTGCTTTTCAAAATAGAAGTTTGAAAGTCCACCATTCCCCATCGACGAATTAAACACGAGAGCCTTCCTTTCACAACGTGAATCCGGTTACTGTACGTTTTGCAGTATATGTCCCCCCCCCACCCCAAATAGGAATAAATAATGAAGACGCATTTTGGCCTGAAATGGCCATGCAATCAATTATGTACTTAGTTTCTTCCAGTAAATGCATTCCACGTGATTTGTTTTTGCCTCACAGCGAAGCACCCGAAAAGACTAAAACCTTTCATTTCGGAAAAGGCCGCTATTGGTCACCGTCAATAAAAGCATAAAAGCATTTATTTCCCACGTTTGTCAAATTAACAGCATACTCCATCTCCCATCGGACTTGCAAGGTTCATTAACCTTTCTGTGAAGTGGGACGGGTTTCCAGCAGTTACCATAACCTCTGTCTCGCTCCTGCCTCAATTATAATACAAGAATTAAGCATGCAGCCATTCAAAACAGTAATGCTGCCTCTTAAATCCCTTTGTGCCAGCTCTCGCTTGTTAATGACTAAAGACACTGAATGAACTGTACTGATCAACAGAGGACAGAAACAAATGAAATGGCTGCTCTTAACTGGAGGGATGACTTTACTCTGAATGCCGCTGCCACGTGATGATCAAAAATGACTGCTGATGAAACGCTAACAGCATTGTCGAAAACATCGTTTACAATCGTCAAATGCATCAGCCGCCCTGTGACAGCGGCTGTGGACGTCGATTGGGTGTTATTTGTGTAAGTGATGTTAAAATGTGCGTGTATATCAAAGTAAAACTGAAGTTTAAAACAACAAAAATGTTATGCAAATGCGGAAAAAAAGTAGTAGCTCCCTGGAATGCGGACGTACACAACATAGAGTGACCACCTGTCGGTCTACTGGAACTAATGAATTGCCAGAAACGTTAAGGTCTCCTCTAATAGAGCGTGGGCCACATGCGGTTGGATTCCACATTTGAATTCTATAAATTCATCTGAGAGACAGTTTGCCCTCGTCAGTTGGTGCTTCTGTTTTGGTTAGTAACAAGAGTTCAAATTGAGCCAATAGCAGACACTTTCGCCATGTAACTTATGATCAATTGTGTTGGTTGGCAAGTGCTGCTGGTTTGGTTAGCAAAAAGAGTTCAAATGGTTTGTGAACAATACAGTCGGACGTAATTACAATCACCCCTTTTTTTTTCCTGGTGGGATGCGGGATGCCTGTTTGAGCAAATAGGGCAGTCTGTAGAAGTCTGGGAATTTTGTATTTTTCAAATTAAATCAACTCCATGTAGTATTTTGGTTTTAAAAAAGTAATTATTCATTATAACTACTAATTAAAGAGTACGTATTTGTAGCAAAGTAGACATGTACAGGATGTCCGGTCAAAGTAGGCATTTGACTTTTCAGGTCCTGATTTGTTGTACAGCTTCCTTACAACAGTATATGACTCTGAGTTAACCCCTTTGGAAATCAGTGGCTCATTTAGAATCTTTGCAAACAATCAATAAATTCCTCAAACCGTCACGTTGATTCTGCACCTTGGCGCGCCACCCATTCAAAGTCAAAAGAATATACTGACCTTGGACAAACTTGAGTGGTCAATTACACGCCTGTTGATCACTTTTAATTTCTTAATAATTACATTATTATCATCCTCCTCCTCATTTCCTGGCCTCTTTTTGTCCTCCTACTCCTTCACCTCCTCCCCCGTACATTAGCTCCCAAGCTTACTCTAGCCATTTAATTTGTGTCACCATTCACACATGCACACTAAACTTTAGATCTATGCCATTAATAGGCCTAATTTTAACTCCCACCACTGCCTGCTCATGCGTTCGTCAAAATGCGGCACATACTCGTAAGCAATTGTAAACCAGTAGCTCAGTACGTCATGGACATGGGACATTTTTCAACTAAAAATCATTAGGGCCTTTTTTTGGTGGGGGGGGGGGCATACTACAGTTGATAGACTAAAAACTGAAACTTTTGAAAATGGGTCTCTAAGTGAAAGTTTTAGAACAATATAAAAAATGTCCATACTGTAAAGAGGATGATGCAAAGCAATGTGGCAGAACGAAGACTCGTAGCTCCCCAACAACAGCACGTTATCGTGGAGGAACAACCTGTCAGCCTACTGGAATGCTAATTGCCAGAAAAGATGCTCTCTGTACTTAACTCAGTAGGTGCTGCTGTTTTGATTTGTCAGTCAGTTATCTTCTTTTAATGATGGGGGGGAAAAGGGAGGTGTTTATTTGTGGGGAAAAGCATTTAACAGTGCAACTTTGTCTGCATCCTTCACATTCGTTCACGAATGTTGTAACGGTTGTGTGGTGTCGTGTCAGGTCATGACATTGATGACACTTGTGCATACCCTACTCAACTCAAATTCTCAACCCAAAATACACGCTTGTATAAGACTGGGAGCAGTTCGTCTACATTTGCGTGGTACTTGCCTGGCCTGAGAATAACAATGTTTCAGTCGTTTCTAAACGGGGATTGTTCTGACAAATTAAAAAAAAAAAAAAAAATACAGAATAAAAAAACAAAACATTTTTACTCAAGGTTATCGTATAAACTTACCATCAGTTTTGTTCAAAGGTATCACTTTTACCCATTCAGCAGAAAAGCATTATCATGCCTGTAGTTGTGGGCAGATACAGGCTCGGATTTTTCCAGTGCCACCCCCGTCAGTGGGAAGCTCTATGGCGGGGGTTGGTTTGGGAGGGGGGAGTGCATGTCAGTGGCTTGTTTACATATTGGCCTGATGGAGCTTCAGGTGGGCCGTGTGGGCAGCTTTGTTCAGGCTCCAGGATTCCCTTCAAGTGAGTCATCCCGGCCGGCCCCGCTAACTCCAAGCCATCGTTACCTTGGGAACCCGAGCTCGGGCTTCCCTCAGCATTGCTCAAGTAGAGCCTCATCAGCGTCCATACTCTCATTAGCTCTCATGTTGGATGAGATTAGTTTCGTTAGTCTACACTCATTTTTGGCCTAACGGGGCAGCACAGGCCAATCTGCTCTCTGAGGATTAGATGACCAGACCAGCAGGGCCATTTTGTCAATTTGTAATGTATGCAAATGAGACGGAATAGATGAGAGCGATAATGGGTTTGGTGGCTAGTTCCTTAAGTAATAATGGGCTTCGCCACTAATGAGCTGGACCCAAAGATGATATCAGCCGGGTGCCATCACAGGGTGTCAGGTGATGTCGGTGAAAGACTGGAGTTCACTTAATAACTGGACTGTTTATGTTTCCAAGTCAGTTCATTACCAACGCCAAATGAGTTCCTTCACTAAAGCCATTAGTCCAACTGGCAATTGTTAAATGGTTTAATTTGTTGATGCATTGATGCAGATCCGCAATGACTCACCCACTGGTTTTCACCCTTGACTGGGGGCAATTCACCCTGCTTAGCTGATCACCATTAGGCTGCGCTACCACATGAAAGGCAATTAGGTGCTTTTTCCACAACGCACCAGAAAACGTGACAGTCAAGCTGTAGAGGGATTTTACAAGAGTCCAACATTTGATAATCCTTCTTAGAAACCATTTTTTTCCTCATTTATGATTATTCAGGTTGTAAAATGAAAAAATATTTGAGGGAACCAACTGACAGTGTTAAATGTTAAAGTTCTTAGCATCTTGCAATTTTCTAGGAATTTTGATAAGCGATGCTCCAGTATTGGATTAAATGATTTTGGCAATTATTTTTCTTTTTTTCTTTTTTTTTTCCGCATAGAAACAGAAAAGCCAAATGGATGGTCGAGGCTGCATTGTTAGAACTATTCAACTATATTTTTATGTTATGGTGCCAAGTCTTAAAGTGGAAGTCAACTCAAAAAGATTCTTTGTAACAATATGTTTCGTGCAGCCCCACAAGTCTAAACTTGATATTCAGATTAATATTGCAATTTGTAGAATATGAATTAAGCAGCATAATCCACCTGTTTTTATCCATCTCAGAGGGCGGCCATTTTGTCTCTTGCCGTCAACTGAAAATGACACCGCAGTTCCTTTGGGCTCAGGGAATGGCCAATCACGGCTCAGCGTCAGAAAACAGGTGAGCTGTGATTGATTGTTACCTAAGCAACTTTGATGTCATTTTCAGTCGACAGCGAGTGACAAAATGGCTGCCCCGTGAGTTGGACAAAAACGGGTGGATTTTGCTCCTTAACTCATAACTCCACAAACGTAATTGTAATCGAAATGCCGTGCTTAGACTAGTATGGGCGCATACAACGTATGATTGCCAAGAAATTTTGGGGGTTGACTTCCCCCTTTAACCGCAGTTCCGTTTCCCATGTACGCTGATTGTCCAAACGCCCGCGAGCAAGGACTTGAGACTCTGATAAAATATTAAATTAGTCTAAGACCAATCTTGTTTCGGCCACAACGCCACTGGCGGTTATATCACACGTGACGCTCCAGTCAACACAGTCAAGTGGCAGATTATAGGTCGGAAACTCCAAAACCGAACTGTTTTGTATTCAGCATGAACAGAAATTTGCACGCGATGAGACTTCCGCCACAGCAACTCGGCGCAAAGTGTATGCAAACGGTGAGTTTTCTCGTCGGTTTGAATTCACAATCAGCCTGCAAATGAATGAGCGCCGAGGCGAAGACGAAGGAGGCACAATCACAAGCACTTGGCTTCAGTGGAATTGGCGGGGTTGGCGGGAGGCAGGCTACAAGTCCAGCCTCAGAAATAGAGCTGTGAACACCATCTGTCATGCTCTCTCTCCCCGTCTGTTAGCCTGACTGCAAGCAAAAGAGAGAACGCTGCGCTCGGAGCCGCGCTTTGGACCGACGTGGGTGCTGATTATCGTAGGTGTGGGGTGTGCATGGGAGGGGGAGGCAAGAGGTGGATGCATGAGGAGGTGCATGAGTAACTTCGCGCTGACAAAGGGAAGTGCTCACCCACACACGAGAAGAAGAAGAAAAGGGATGTGGGGCTGGCGGGTGTTCCTGGTGAAACCGCACCCCTGCACCAACCCGCCACCTCCCCGCGGACTACTCCTGTCTATTAACTCTTGCTCCAGGAGTCCTTGCTCCGGAAGTTATGTACATACGTGCTTTACTCAAAGCATTGCTCATCGGCTATGAGAGTATTTATCACACGTCTCTTATCGAACATTCGACATGTTCTGCCTTCAGCTTCTGTTTGCACCATTTAGTAAAAATGGACTTCCTCCAATTTTTGGCTATATGGGACTTTGTGAGGGAATTTGTGTATCGGGACCACACTTGGATCATGTATTGACCACGTCGCTATAAGATTTCATCGTATTTGCATATGTCGTATTATGAACAAGTGTTGTTGACTAACTATGAAGAGTACCTCTATTTCAGGAGCGTTTAACCATTTCCATGAATCTAATCCTATTTTTTAATACTATTTGTTGTCGATGAGTGAGAGTGAATGAAGTCTGGAGTCCGTTGAGAATCACCAAGTTTCTTCCCTGGAAAAGCTTTGCCATTCAGGCCTTCATTTGAATGTTTCTGGGTCTTGCTGCCTTCATTTTTGTTTTTTGCAAGTACAATACAATACAACTTTCTTCATGTCGTGCATTTCATAACAGTTACATCTGTAACAAAGCACTTTACATTCACAAAAACAATTCCCAGTTGGCTTGATCTGGACAGTGAATTGACCAATAAAGAGTACAAAAGTGGTCTCATTTCCACAGAGGAAACTCAAGAATGTTGTAATGACATCCACGGGCTCCGTACTTCAGCCACTCAAACGATTTTTATTCAAGCAAGTTTAAAAAATGTTTCAATTCATTTCAATGATGACTATTGAGCCTCTGAAAATTGAGCATTTTCAATCATTCCTAAATGTACTTGGTAAATATCAAAGCTTAGACTTTAGTTGTAAGGATAACTTCAAATCCATTCTGGTGTTGTATAAAGATTGAAATCTGTCATTAAGCTCCCATGCCTTTTTGCATAAGAATGTGCCTCATTGTTGGTTTAAATCGTTGGCTTTAAAAGTTAAAATGCTTATTTTCTTAACATGCTATCAGTCATTTTAATGGTTCTATTTCCTGTATTTGTCAGTTTTCTACCTCCTACGCGCACGGCAACTTAAGTATTCCCCAATGAGAGGGTGCAAGGCAGCGTCACATTGTTTTTCTTATGTCAAAGCAATGCATATATGCTTTTCTGAAGCCATGAATCATGTTGCATTTCTCATTTTTAACACCTCCAAAGAAGTCATGTTCTCTGTCGTGTTTGTTTGGACTTCACAAAAACCACTTAAATGATTGTCACGAAGTCTTGGTGCAGAGCCGCATAAAGGTGCAGATCCAGCGTTCTTTCTGGAGGGACTTGCACGAGGTTCTGAGTATACTAGTAGAAAAGTACATTTTAGGGCTGTCAAAAACAAATGTTTTTAGAATCGATCATCCTATCGATGAATTTATCCATTACTCAAAATCTCCCCCCATTTCTCTCCTGCGCCTTGCAGTAATACATAAAACCATAATTTTTCTCCCTTTTCAGTCGAAAGCGACCACAAACCCCAGGAATCTTCATCTTCATTGACATTTGGGCTCATCTCATGTCTCTTATTTGCAACATTCGTAGCTCCTCGCTCCTAAAATCTTGACTGTGACCTAGCAGTTTTTCTCACGCCGACATATGTGTTGTCGGAAAACAAGTTCTGCAACTCCAAATATCCGTGCAGAAAACACAAAAGTGGCCAAACATTGGTTCCGGGTGCCGCAAATTTGATTCTAAAAATGGTTTTGAGGCATACTGTACATGTTTTTTTTTTTTTGTCAACCAATTATTGTGGGGTGACAAAATTGAGTTGGTCAACCCCCTAATTTTGATACTGGAGATTAGTGAATCCCTAAGTGTGGCACTTGTGGTATGCGGGCTTCCTCTAGGGTGCAGGAAGAATCACTTAATTAAAATGTTCAAAGTGTACGCAATATAACAGCGTATTATTATTATTGTTATTTTTTTTAAATAAAATTCCACACAGGAGGGCCCAAGTCTAGAGTAAAACCCGGGACCTCCACTGTGAGCACATGAACGTATCGGTGCAAAATTGAACAACAAATTGGCGGTGCCACAAGGTTGCTGTAATTATCTTAAGCCGATTGCACCACTGTAGCACGTTAGACGTCATTAATTCAACACAAATACTGCCCCCTCCCCAAAATCACACCTTACATAATTATATTTACGTCATGGCAATACTGTGTACGGTGATGGCTTTTAACGTTTTCTTTTAGTTATTTTTAGAAACTCAGCTTTTTCCTAAACGCATAAAACCACACACACACACACACACATCACACAAGCAAGAGTCTATTTTTTTTTTTTATGAAATAACTAAAAAAGAGGCTTTCAATCAATGAGCAGTCAGAACTTTTTTTTTTGTGTGTGTGATCTGCATCCCGCCCCCACAGTAGGGTCCCCTGAGTTGGGCCACCCACTATGTGAGAATGTCCTGCAGATGAGTGTGAGCATCACTCCCTGGTGAGCGTCACTGAACTGTCGTAAGCATGATGAACCCCTCAAGTACTGCTATATTGTACCTGGTCTGCTGTTGTTTTAATGGCTATACGCGTAAGAGTAAAATGATCACGGCACAGTTGATTGAGCCATTAAGACTCGAAGCTGCACGCGCAAATGTTGACTTCATGTTGCCACGGCAACGGGCTTGCATCCTACAGGCCTCAGGACTCTCTCTAGTTCTAAATAAAGCTTTTTTGTTCTCGCTGATCACTGGATGAAATGAAAATTCTCCCTGCAGAAAGCACTCTTCAGAAATGCACCGGTAGTAGCAGTGTGTAAACAATGGCGGCGTGCACTTGATATTTAGCACGCAACCTCCCAAACAGCAGGGACAGGATTATCGACACAATGAATACGCCACATCATGCAATCATTATTTAATTTCAAAGCCCTCACTTGAGTAATCCTTTGTAAATTTTCACCGATGTATACAACAAAAGAGGCAGCCGACATTATTTATGTGCTTCATGAATGCATTAAACTGGATGAAGCGATTTAGATGATCTTTGCAATAGTGTCATTTTTAAAGCAATTTTTAAGAGATCCATAGTCTTGTGCAAAATGCCCGTCATCCCAATTTTTCCGGCTCCGGACTGTCAAAGGGGTCTGCGACTGCCCATGCAGACCCCTTTGAGGACGGACACCCTTGCTCTACATTGCTCAACCAGGTTTTCCCCGGTGCTTTATAGGCCTTAAATAAATTGTTCAGGTAGTGAATTTTTATAGGTTGGCAACTGCGTAAATGTGATGCTGTGTAAATGAGACACATCATTTTACTCTGCCACTACAAATAGTACAGTCTGAGGTGTTTTAATATTTTTGGGAATGTTGTTGTTGTTGTTGTTAAAATAAGAACCTGAATCATTTTTAATTACATTTTTATTTATCCAAGATATTTTTTTGGCCTACATTTCAATTCAACTGTTCCATATCCTTGAGAACTGAAAGATAATTGCACTCAAAAAGGATGTACTAAAATTTGTTTTTGCTCTAACATTATCCATGGCATTTAAAAAAAAAAAAACAACAACAAAGAAACTATACTATTGTTTAGTTTGTGGGTGTATACATGATCTAGAAAAAAATGATTGTGACAGGCCTACCAATAAATAATGTACATCAGTACACTGACTAAAATGAAATATCTTTTAGGAAGCCGGTCAGCTTTCTACCACCGGGCTTAGCAAGTTTTCTGGGGGAAACCCAGTCATCTTTACGCAGGCAATAAACTACTGCTCTATCCTTCCTCACTTGCATGTATCATTTTTCTAAAGACCATTTGCATCACGAGTGAGCTTGAGCCTACACCCTGGACTGCTTTCCAGCCAATCGTCGGGCACATAAAATGACGAGTTTACTCTTGTAATATTACACTTTTTTCCGTCAAAAGAAATTTCGCTCTTCTCGCGGCGTGTGTTATTTTACTCCCGCTCTCATGTGGTTCTTGAGCTGGAAAGGTTTGGTAAACCCCATTCTATGACATTAAAACACTTGAGTTTTGCTGCGTGCCCTTTGTGGCCTTTCACTGTGTTGCATCACAGTACCTTAGTCACCCTGCGGGGGGAGCCTGCGTGTGCAGAAACAGGCGACTCAGGCAGGTGCTGCTGAGAAGAGATACTCCATGCCGCTGACGGGGACTTCCATGTTTACTTCAAGTGGTTTTCGGGCCATTTCACAGACAACATATTTAGCCCTTTTCCTCCCACTCGAGGATGCGAGCGTCTCGTTGCGAGCAGCCAAGTCTATTAAACAAACGTTCCTGTGAGCAATTTGCATGGCGCACAGCATCTGTGCGCTGGCCCGGGATGAGGGAGTTGAACTTGACATGTGCATAATGATTTTGCGGCTGCACATATGACATCTGATGAAGATGCAACCTGCTGTTCCAAACACATTTCTTTTCCTTTAAATTAATTCATTAGGTCCAGGTTTTAATTTATGACAAATACAGTACTGTGCAACAGTCTTCGGAAACCATTATGTTAGTTTTAGCAATGCCATAATGATCATTGCTGTGAATATAAAGTCTACACACCCGCGTGCAAATACCATTTTCATGTAATTATAGAAATATATATATTATTATTATTATGAGTAGTAGTAGTAGTAGTAGTATTAAGAATCTTTTTAAGATTTGGGGCTGTTGTGGGGCTGCAACTGCGGCCTCAAAGTGGAAAAAATTATAAAAACAGTTCCAAATAACAGTAGTGTGCCTTCAAGCTTCTGCTAAAAATAAAAAAAAAATAAAAAAGCTTACGAGAATCTCTGAACTTTAATTGTGGTTAATCAGAGGCACTCGTGGCAAATGCATGCTGACATGATTTTAAATGTGATTGGTTATTTCCAGAAGTGGACATTCCGTCAGACTGACGGATGCCCGTTTTACTGACGATGGACGAATGACGGGACAGACTGACGAATGACGGAAGTGGGGTTTCATACGTCAGTGTAATAGTCACCAGGGATGTCACAATATCGTGATATCGCGATATTAAAATTGCCACGATATCATCGTTGTCATGTCACGATATTAATAGCGGAAAATCTGTTTAAAAGCCCAGTTGTTTTCCATTCGTGCAGTTCCTGCACCCTCTGGTGGTTAGTTTATTAGCGCAGTTTAATTTGATGCATGTTTTTGCCACTAAGAACCACGCTAATCGCCAGATGAATGGGAACATAAGACATTTGAGGTCCTCCACAAATTGGTCCGATTAACAATGTGTGCGTGCATTAGCATGTAAGTGCCTCAATATTAGATGTTCTGTCATTGTAGGTCATTTATATAAATTGAGGTTAATGTTAACTGTACTATTTGAACTATATGTATAATTGGGACCACAGCTAATTCGCATTGTGTGGAGATATTTACATGCAACTGCTCATGTTTATTTGTATTTTGTGTTCTATAGAAACCGCCACACTCACCCACACAACCAAATTAAACAGAAATAAAACAGATTACAGCTCACATGAACAAAACTGTTCTAACCAATAAAAGGTCCGATAAATCAGTCATACCAGCAAATATTTTTCAACATCTCCATTGGCCCGCTTCAGCTGAACACAGCATTGTGAACTACATAGACCATGATACTCTGCGCTGCTGAGCTAATAGGAGCGCAGTTTCAGTCCAAAAAAAGACCTTAAATAAAACATGAGTCATTTGTGTGACATATACTACTGTAATGCAGTAGCTGACTGTTTTGAGCATGTTATGATCATTTTCATGTTTTTTTTTCTAATTATCTATGTTTTGCTTTGAATGTTTTAAAGCACTTTGAGTTGCATTTTTATGTATGAAAAGTGCTATATAAATAAAATGTGATTGATTGATTGATATGCAGCTGTATAGCCTCTATGCTTTTTGGACACAGAATTAGCCAAACGTTTGCTGTCAAGCAAATGTGTTCATTTAATTGATGACTCAATGTTGCTTTGAGTGTGTGTGTGTGTGCGTGTGTGTATGTATGTGTTGTTTATCTATGTATGTGCGCGTGTGTGTGTCTGTAGATTTCTATTTTAATTTGAGACAATTTGTGTGCACGCTCTTTTTTCGTTTTTTTGTTTTTAATTTATCGCCGAGGTACCGGATCGGGATTTGGTATCTCAAATCATTAAAACCAAAATCTTAGACTCGGATGCCCAAAAAGTGTGTTCGGGACATCCCTTGTCGTCGTTACCAATAAAAATGTCACAGATGCATGTTTTGACGTTGAACTCAAATACTTGACATCAGATGCCACTGCAAACTAACATGTTTCATTCAATAGGCAAGTTCACTGACGAATGGAGAGTTAAGAGGGATCACTATCAATGGTAAGTGTCATTTTTATTCATTTCTTTTGTAGTTCGAAAAGAAAAGTCATTCAGTCGACAGTGGAACCTTCAAAGTTCACCCAAGATGTTCTGGGGTGAAAGAAAACCAGCTCAGCTGTAACTTTGTATTGCTCTTTTTGTGATGCTAACACAAAAGGATACCAGCAATAGCAAAAATGTAAAGTGCAATGACAAACACGAAACATAAACTTGAACTGTGACCCAGAGAACGGCCATTGCTGGGCTGCCCAGTACAGTATAAGCAATTCAATTTCATTTCAATTGAATTTTAGGTAACGCTACTAGCATGTTGCGGAAAGCGCACTGCCGAATAACTAGCATGAAATGAGCCAAGATCTTCAAATGCTCCTAATGAATAACTTCCAATGTGATTTTTTTTGGGCGGGGGGGTTGTAGCAAAACAGCTTGAAAGTTGACCAGTGTCACAGAACGGCTTGTGTTGGACTTTAGAGGTTCTATTGTACTGTTACTAATCTCGGAGGACACATTCACTTTCCACGAATTACCAGAGCCGGGCATTCATTCTATTACCATATTTAAATGGGGGGGGGGGGTGGTCTTGACTCGATTTGCATTGACAATCACACAGTTTGAGCTTATACTTGCATCATTGCTATACAGTAATCACATTCATCACTGTGTGTGACTGGATTCATCAGCTTTCGCTCCGCTAATTCCTTTTGTTTTTGTTTTGTTTTTCTCCACTCCAATGCAAACTATAATCCTCCAAACCCACCACAGAGGACTGGTTTCCACCGCTACCAGTTCCTGTTGTACCATCATCCAGGCACGGACATCCCGCACGACGCGTTGGACGCGATGAGACGAGGTAATGACTTTCAGAGGTCACCACCCCTCTGACCCCTGAAGCCTCATCTATCATACGAGGGCTAATCAACGCAACTGACAACACGTTGTTGAATCAGCAATAAAGGGAAACACAGAGAGCACATAACATTTCTATACTGTTATAGCCAACTGGAAATGATAGTGGTCATCTTTGTGCCACTGTGGGAGGTATTTAATAGTAAATGAACCTAAATAAATGTAAAAAAAAAATCTAGCTTCAAACTGATGGCACAAAAATGTTGAGAAAGACAATATTATTGCTCAATTAGTCTATTAATTATTATTGTTGAAGGAAAAGGAGTGTAACTACTTGTCCAGAAGAGGTGCTATTGATTCACTCAGTTGGTTGAAGATTCTACTAGAGTCTTGTTACATACTATTTAATGCTGTGTGCAATCTATACATAAATCTACAATAGAATGTCAAGAGTGGTAGAATTTGAAGTTCAAATGCAATTTACAAACTGTAATGTCCTATGGTTGCAAAAGAAAAAAAAAACAAAGTTTTTGGAAGTAGACCGACTTGGAAATCAATGATGAGTAACACGGTGTGTCTTTCAAAAGATCGCCTCATTTGTTTGAGGGTGAGCTGTTATTTGGATTATTTTGTTTGGGTTCTTGTATTTTTCGGGTCCCCAAAGGCCCCCGGAAAGGCGGGCACGTGCGGGTGGAAAACACAGAACCCGCCGAGGAGGCGTGTCTGGCTGTCTGTTCTAGTCGCGTTCCGGCCGAGGATTTGAGGTGCAGTTGAGGGCGGTTTGAGTCATGAATGAGTGCAGCTGCCACTCTCTGCTGTTTTGGAGCTTTGACACCTACGTCACTAATCAATGCAGGCACCCTGTTTGATGTGATGGATTTGAAGTTGCGCAGAAGCTTGAAAAAGATCGTTCAAGTATTCATATTATGTCAAACATGGTTAATATAGAGAAAATCTTAGCATGAATAATAACCTGCTGTTTACAATATTTTATGACTTTTGTGCAAACAGAAGAATACATTTTCTGCCATCAGTTCCACTACCCCCCACCCCCCCCCCACCCCCTTCTCATAATGAAGCTACTGGACCCACCCATATTTACTCCTCTGGATTGCTTTAATTGACTTGGATTACTTCCTCTCCTTAGCAAACTCTTCTTGTTGTTCAAAAGAAATGAAATTACAAATTTCATTCATGCATAATGAAACATTTTGTTTGTCAATTGTTCAAGCGATAATTGTCACTATTTTTTAAGATTTTGACTTCCGCCGTATGACGTCAAAAGTTAAGAGAATTAACTTGGGGTGGGCATAATCAATGAATTGATTATAAAAAATATAAAAAAAATATATAAAAAAAAAAAGATAATCAATCTGCTTTCATAAAGGATGACAAAAATCAGAGAATATTTACAGTTGCGTGACTGAGATTGGAGGATTTGGACAATTTTCAGTTAAACAATGGCTCTAAATGATTACTTGATTGAAAATATATGTCCATTTGATGACCTGTTAATTTTGGCAGCTCTTATGCCACTGCTCAAACTAGTTCATCGTTCACTGTTTGTAAACCTCAAATGTCAGTACCGTCGCCAACTCGATTATTCTGCCCATCCCTAGTTGTCTGCTGCCACGCATTTGTAGTTGGAGGAGGATTTTTGTCTAGCTTTAGTGGTGCACCTGCTACAATTGGACTGGCCTCCACTCGGCTTTGACAAGGTTATCCCCGCACGCACACACAAACACACACGAGCGGAGGGAATCCCATGTCTCCCCACCTCCTCCGTTAAGTATGTTCACTTATTAGCGTCTGTCCTCCCTCCCATGTGCTGTGACACAGAGAGCATTTGTCAGGGCCGTGACATTAATTGATGTGATTTACAATGGGAGAGCATTTAGTCGTGGGTGGGAGACTCCTAATGATCATTTTCCACTTCCAGCAGCGCAGTCATTGACTCAATTTGATTGCAAATATGTTGTCCCTTTTTTCTTTTCATCTGGGGCCACGTCTTTAGTTAATACGGCGGGGCGCCGCCGCTGTGAGCAACGGTGGGCGTCTGCTGTGTCTCCTGTGTTCCAAGTTATAAATGTGGGTCAGTGACCCGACGGAGACAGTTGGCTTGTCACACAAGACACCGCCGAGTGGGGGGGAGGAGGTGGGGGGGGGGGGGGGGTTATGCGCTCTTGGCTCTGGGCACCAAGAAGAGATCATAGGAAATCCCCTGTGCCAGGGTGGGGGGTTGGGGTTTGGGGGCGGCCATTGGCCTCCGTGGCCCTCGTGATGCTTGTTAGCCACTTTGGCAAGCGCTCAGCATGTCGTGCCACCGGGTTTGTGAAGGGATGTAATGCCGGGAGGGGTAGCCGAGGGGGCCTCCTAGCGTTGAAGGGGGCCCGGCATCGGAGTCATTGGCTGAAAGTGAAGGTTGAAAACGACAAGAATCACAATTCCTTGTTAACAAAATATGAACCTGATGATCATACGGCGTGAATGAGTGGATCACAGTGCCGCGGCTTGTATGGTGTTGCTCATCTTGCCTTCTCAAGCCCACACTGCCAGCTCAGCACACTCCACAGTAATTGAAGCCATTTGCAATGTTGCAGTGTGGTAATGGGCAGATCCATGTCTACCACCCACCCACAGCCTCTACCATTAATCAGAGCGCTGTGCAGTCACACAGCCAGGAATTTTGGCTTCTACAGAAGAGAACACTTTGACGTTGTGGCTTCTATATATATATTTTTAAAATATATACTGTATATTCGTCACGTCCAAAGATTTACTCATTCGGCTTCCCTGTGTAATATTCACCACTCCGAACAATCAACTTTATTGAACGAAAGATTACTCAGAACTGATTTGTTTGATCAATGTGAAAAAATAACACTGGGGAACAATTTGGGGGGGGAATGTATTATGCATTATGATCAATTGGTAATCTTTAAATTTATAGATTGTGGATCAGATAAATTACCAGTACAAATGGGAGCAATCATTTCAGGTTGCTGCTTTTTCAAGATAATTAGTCAAGCCTGGTTTGCACGGCAGGATAATCGGCACGATTTTAGCCCCGAATATCCCCTCCCGACAATCCTACAGTAGGTCGGGGCTGACTCTCGTAATGGCTCCAAAGATAATGTTATCAGATAATCCTGCCGTGTGTGTGGTGTGCTCAGCCCGATCTCGGCCGCTCGGAAGGACGTCCAACCTCAAAATCGGGGATATTCAACATGTTGGATTTTTTGGGGGGCCCGACTTCGCACCATTGGTGCTGTGCCCCCAGGACAAACGAGCACGCAGCCAGTTGACAGAGACCTACAGCCAATCAGAAAGCGATATGACGGGGTGGCGAACAAGCGCGGTGGCGCGACAGAGCCCAATGTCTTTTCATTTTGTGTGACGCCACCGTCAAGACCCTTCTGCCTTTTCATCCGCCATGCATGTTCACTCCGAAGTATCGTTTAATCTCTTTTTGCGAGATTTTCCGTCTGACGCGGGAATATCTGTGACTGAATGTGGTTCGTGTGCGATGGTGATCTTTCCGTGTGGCTCCACACCACATCGGTACGTTCAAAACTGTAATACGCGTGATTTTTTTTCTAGTCACGTGTGGGGTCTCAGAGTTTGGAAGTCGGCCCACAATTTTAAAATCGTGCCCTGTGAACCAGGCTTTAATGGGCTTTCACTTGTATTGCGCTTTTCTAGCTTAGGTACTCAAAGCGCTGTAACCCTGTTTCCTCATTTACCTACTGATGATGCTGTATCAGGATCAACTGGGGGTTCGGTATTTTGCTCAAGGACACTTAGACATGGTCACAAGTAGGGGTGTAACGGTACACGTGGGTGTATTAATACGTTTCGCTATGGCATGTTCGGTTCGGTTCACTTGCGTTCGGTTCGGTCCACTTATTAGCGCGAGCTTACGCTCGGGCGCTATTGACTGTTGCATGCGTGAGAGGAGGGCGGCGGCAGTAAAGAGGAGCCAGGACGCCAGAAGCTGTGATAAATTATAAATGCATGGATAAATAGCATACGCAAACAAGCCAGAGCTCGAAGGTCCCCCGTACACTGCGGTCTCCTGTTTGGGAACATTCTGGGTGTCCTGTTAGAATCGCCGATGGGGAAAGGTACGTGTATAAGTCCCAAAGTTGTGAGCCGACATTGCTACATGAGATCGGCGGCTATGTTGCAGGTAACACGTCTAACATAATAACGAATATCCGACTTTGAATGTTTCTTAGACGAGGGAGCAGGCTGTATTTTTAGCCCAAAACAAAGTACAGCAGCTTTGTTCTTCGTTCTCCGCTGCTTCTCTCGCTAGCCGTACGATGCATTCATGAACCTCGGAAACATCACAACCCCAGCAAAACACAAATCCGACCGCAACACCGATAACCCAATTCGTTACAATATGCCGTTGAACATTCAGAGATTTCAATGACTAAAAAGTGTAAATAATTTCATAAAGACTTTAAAGTTACTGTATTTCATTAGAAACACAGTTTTAATACAGTTAGCAATAATTGTAACTGTTATTGTATGTATTTTTATCATCACAAAAAGTGTGTATATATGTACTGTAATAACTTGTCTTTAACTTGAATACTTGGATGGGTCATAGGCTGTTGCTGCTGAGTGTTTAAAGATTTCAATGTCTTAATAATTTACAACATTAACAGATCTTTATTGATATTGTATTTTTTATTCTGGTGTGATTTCTTAGAATGTCACCCGAATGGTTCGCTTTTGGGGTTTTTTTCTCCCCTCAAAAAGTACCATTTACTTGTCATCTTTTCAAAACAAACATATTTTTGGAAAAAATCTTTTTTTTTTTTTTTGTACCCAAAATATACCGAACCAAAGTTTCCAAGAAACCGAACCGAAATGTGATTTAACGTACCGTTGCACCCCTAGTCACAAGTGTTTAAGATCGAACCCACAACCTTCAGGTTGACCACTCTATGGCTGAGCTATGCCGCCCCAATTATTAATTGCATAATAAATGACTGAAAGAAAAACTGATGAATGACTTGACACTCCCCCAGCCGCCGCCCCCCCAAAAAGCCCCAGTTGCTTCCCTTTTCTTGTGGTTTGACAGATGACATCTGACTCTGCTCAGATGACCCTGATGTCTCACCCTTGTGTGTGATTTGCATTTGCTGGCTAAAATTAGCCATAAATTAACAAGAAAGACATTTCCCTTTGAGGACAATCACTGGACACTACATTAGGTACACTTGCACAATCTCAGACTTTTACAAAGATACTTAATTGAAATTCCAGTTTTGATTGACATTGTGTGAGTATTGTTTTAACAGTATGTAGTACTAAGTGTACTGTACTGTACAATATGTAACTCATATTGAGAGCTTTTTGAAATACAGGCGAGTTGAGTTGAGCTACTTAACGTAATTCTCTGCAGCCTAATTCTGCCTCTTAAACTCCAGTTTCAGTTGACATATTGTTTCGTGATATGTCTTTTTCAGGGCCGATACTGATTCAGATTATTAGTAGTCCAAGGGGCCGATAGCCGATATTTGGAGCCGATATTCATTTGCTGTAAAAGGGAAAATATTAGTGTGAAAATTAAAAAAGGTAACTTTGTTGAACCTGTTTGTTTAATGTCAATTTTCAACATGTTGAAGTTTTTCTTTTCGTTTCAAACATAGAGACTTGATGGCTTTGGTTTAAAATTCTAACAAAAGGTTCAGGGAGGTTAAATACAGTACAGTAGTTTTCCGAAATTTCAAAACAACTGAAATGTTAAACTTTCACTTATTTTTGTTTTGCTTTCTGACAAAGATAAAGAGTGCAGGGAGTTCCCAGCATCCACAGCATAACTTAATAAAGTTAAGGTGAAATTGAAAATAAATTCATGGATAAAAAGTACTCTGAAGTTAACCCTGTTTTAAAATCTCTTAAGCAGTATCTCACAGACCGGTGAATGCTTGCAAACGTGAAAACATTTTTTTTCCTCAGGATTTCATAAGGTTGCAAAATGTGACAAAGATGTTCACAGACAATGAAAAACTGGCTGATGTTCAAGATTTCTTTGTGACGAGAAAAACTGTTTGCAACAGGTAAAAATCTTTGCAACCTTTTGCAACATTTTACGAACCCTGACAAAAAAAACCCAAATTTGGATGTTGGTAAGCGCTCGCTGCTCAGTGAGGTACCAGCTTTATCGGCCTTCAGGAAAAAAGGCTGATGTTTGTTAAAATGCAAAAATCTCAGCGCCGATAATCGGTCTGTCCCTAATATTGTTATATCAATATCTTAACCACGCAGCCTTACTCTTTGGTGACAATGATGCCGTTCAAATATTCTATTATTCCAAAAATGCAAATAAATAAAGTTAGTCAACAGTTCTCACAGAGAGGACTCGCAAAGTTGTCCAAAAAAAATGTTGACTATTTGAGGGCCACTGTGGGGTGTTAAAAGGGGACACCGCCCATGTTCAGACACATCCCAGGCTTCACCCTCCCCGGAGTCAGACAGAAGCGTGACAAAAGAGGAGGCAGGAAGATGCTAACATCACCTTCATGTCCCACACTATCAGTCCTTTCCATGAGCGTTTAGATGGGAGTGGTGGAAACATGTTCTCTGCACTCCAAACACATGAGAGCCTATTTTAAGATCACTTGTGCCAGAAGGTGATAGCACAAGATACTGAAAGTTTGGATGGATACAATACATCTTTGTCATTTGACAGCAATCTCCTCTGACACCCTGCATCAGAGTAAACGCACGTCAAAGTGTTTATGCATAGTGTAAAATCTGCCACTTGACTCATGAACCATGTCCGTCCACTCAGAGCTTGCTGTCCCCCCCACCCGATATATTCTTCTGAGGGTCGAGGGGACCTTTTTCCACACATGCACTGTAATTTAGGCATCAGCGGGGGTGGTGCGTTATCTCCCATGGACGCACGCGTTACAGGCCGTGCCCCACCTTTTCAGGGAGGTCACTGGACTCCATTGCCCCTTACATGATGATCGGAGCCCTTTCTGTCAGCTCCTCTTATTCACACGCACCGACAGAGCAGCCATTTCTGTGTCTTATTATCCAGCTGAGTTCGCAACCTGTACTAGATTTGTAATTTGCTGACATGCTTTCGGTTCACAAAGGCTGGCATAATACTCAGTATGATCACGAACAATTTTCTGGATTGATTGTTGATTTTATCATCTCGAGATATCAGGGCAAAATTGAGTGCACGCAACGGAGATGATGTTGATTCATCCACCCAGTCGTTTTTTTTTTTTATAACGCTTAGGGTCGTTTTTGAGCTGGAGCCAAACCCAGCTACTTTTGGGCGAGAGACAGGTTACACTCTGGACTGGTCGCCAACCAATCACAGGGCATATTCACGTATACAAAATCACAACTTTTCAGGGAAAAAAAGTACCATAATTTTGCAAGGTGGTATGGTACCTTAGCATTTATCGTTGAACATCGTCCTCAATCTGCACTAATGCCAACCCCCTGACCAAACAGAAACCTATGAAACTTCGTCTTTCCAAACTCTATTTTAAAGAACTTTCAGCCATGAGTGACTAAATAAAGAAAAGCTGACTAAGCAATTTAATAGGCGGAAATGAATCTGCTCACCCTTGTCTTTATGGCTGACCAGGTCCTTCTGCACCAAACCTTTACAATGATCCAATTTTAACCAAATTAGACGAATCAAATACATCCAAAATCTACTGCCCAAAAAAAAAATCAAAATTTTTACTCTCGAGATGACAATGTCACACGGCTACCGCCGAGTGAGGGAAAGAGACGGAGTTTTACAACACTTCTCATTTAGCTGAGCACTCAAGAGAGTCAATAGATTTGTTCTCAGGATTTTGTAACATTTCAAATTGGTTAATAATGAGTAATTTTCAATTTTCAAAAGTTTGTGGGGAAAAAAAAGTGAAATTGACCATGTCATTTTCAATTGACCAACATACAAGGTTTTTGGTCCAACATTGATGAGATAGCTACATCCACGCCATTGCTCAACTCCTTCTGGCAGCAATAGGACACTGGCGTGAAGAGGAAATTAGAACATTTAGAAACAAGCCCCTCTTACACCGAACGTAGACGCTGTCATCTTCCCACTTTTCTTTCCTGTGTCTCTGTTCTGTATAAACAGCACTGACATGGAATGAGGGGACAAAGTCACCCTTGCCATTTTGCATTTATCGAAGGCCATAACCTTTGTGCTTGCAGATTTGGCAATGTCGGGATACGGGTATGGAGTTTAACCCTGCGCACTCATTTGTCCCGCCCTGATGTGCTGAAAGCAATTTTTGCTATTGGACAAGTATTTTACGTCACCCACACGCCGGTGCCGACCTCATCAAGTATCTCATTAGCTGATTGCGAGATACTGTGTCTCTGTGCACAAAGTTGGATAAATTACAGATCTATTGTTCAACTGGTCTCTTATGTGACAATTTGCGGGGTCTCTGTATAAAAGAGGCTACATCAACAACACACCAGCGAAGACAAATAGCATCCAAATAAAGTTGATGATGATTGCCTTTGACGATAATAGATACTTAAAAATCACATCCAGGAGTAGGACATGCCTCAAATATGAGTGTGAATCCTTCCCAGATGTCTTTTGTGATGCCGGCGGATGCGGACCGCATCTCCCTGATGGCAAAAACAGCCGCAAACGCCGAAGGCAACAAAGAGGTTGTCCACAGTAACATTTGTATCTGAGGCAGAGTCCGACTGAACTGTGAGACTATTCTCTCTGCAGATTTGGACCACTTCAATCGTTGGCTCACTTTGTATAAGATTCTTTTCCAATGCTGTCCAGCTGTTTTTTTAATTATTCCAAATGGAACTAGTGGAATGTCAGCGATTTCCTGGATTTAGACAGGATTTGCTTTTATGTACAGCAGAACATATGAATATGCACTCATATGGGTTATTTAGTTCTCTCTAATGTGTTGTATATATTTGTCGGGTTGGCTGCCACAGAATGGCAACTGTGAATTTGTATTTTTTTTTTTTTTTTCTTCTGTTAAGGAAAAGGGAAACTGCTGGGAATTTAGCTTGTCCAAAATCTTAAGCCTTGATATTGTCATACCAGCCGGATGGCCGTCTGGTGTTTGTTTAAAAGGAGAGGCAAAGGGGAAAAAAAAAAAAAAAAAAAAAAAAAAAAAGTGAAGGCGACTGAATCATATCATCTTGCCAATGCGTCCTTGCGTTCCCACCTCCATCATTACAGCAACATGTTTTATTTTCAGCAGTGCTGTTCTCTCTGACTCACAGCTCACTTAGGCCTTGGATGCCTTAAACATAGATGGAGCGCTCATGACAAATACAACAGAGATTGCATTACCGTTGTAGTGAATGTTTGCGGAACATTGGCACCTTGGTGTTTGACCGCAATCCGTTCTGTGACGCTGGTTGACCCATTTTCTCGTCTTTCAAAACGAAATTTCCCGTTGAGACTAATTATATTTGGAATTATTTCTGTGTCAAAACTCACCATCATAAACTCATAGCTGCACAGAGATTTTTAACTAGTATGCTAACGTTTTCGTGCCATACTAAAGAAGTTAAATCATTATTTTGCGAACGTCACTTGACCAAGCCCAGGAAAACGGTGAGCCGTGATTGGTCCTTACCTGAGCCCGTAGGCGCTGTGATGTCATTTTCACTCGGCAGCAAGTGGCAAAATGGCCACCCCTGAGAGGGATAAAAAAAATAGGTAAATTTTGCTGCTTAACTCATTCACTGCCAGACATTTTCAGACCCTCTTTTACCCTAACGTTAGAAAATAATATAAATTCCTGGGATTGAATGGCTGGACTGTGAAAAGACAAGTACATTTGTCAATGGCAGTGAATGAGTTCTTTCATATTTCACAAACGCAATATTACGTAATCTGAATATCAAGATCAGACGAGTGGGGGTTCGTAGAACATACAACTTTTGTAAATAAAATGTTTGACCTGACTTTCCCCTTCAAGTAAAAACTACTCGTGTTTTCGAGATGCCTGACAGACTCTCGTAGAGAAGGGTCAGGAAGGTGTTTAGAGAGATACTGTCATTGAATGATTTGTAAAGAAAAATGTTTGACTTTAAGGAGAGAATGAGGCATTTTAGTTTGAACGGTAAGGTAATTCTAAAATGAAATCAAATGCTAATGTCAAGTGAATCATAGCGTACACACTCAGTAGTCTACACCTTGACTCTGTGGTCCTCCTTGTCAAACATCGCAAACAAATGGGACTCAAATGCCCCAACACCAATCTCAGTCCTGTGTCCACAAAATAATCAATACCATGTCTGGAATGTGGACACAAACGCTATGTAGAAAACTTAGAGAACACGTAATCATCACTCAAAGCAACGCTTCTGCTCAGTCACTTAAACGTACTGTAATGCTGGGGGGGGGGAGTACTTGGAGGACACCATGGGTACTTCATGCTAATTTGCTGTTAACATTCTTCTCTTCCCATGATTTTCTTCTCTTTCTGCTGTCCTTTGTTCAGCGCGAAAAAGGCACGTAAGCCTAAAGAAAGAGCAAAGCAAAAAAAAAAAAAAAGTTATTTCTTGCTGGTTGAAATGAGGTCTAGAGAGGTGTGCGATAGGGCTCGGGTGGTATGCTGATTTCACTCATTTGTACGATTACTTACTTCTGAAGATTTTGCTGGACCTCCATTTGACCTACCACTTGGAGCTGAAATTATCAAGTCGGAGATGTCCAGTAATATTTTTTGTTTGTTTTTGTGTCTCTGTGTCAGGTCATTGGGATCTGGAGGCCTTCGTCAGTACTTTTGAGCTGGGAGAGCCTGTGGCAACTCTGCAGTTTCTCACACAAAACTACAAAGACTGAAGATCCCCTCAGAGGTGTCCTGGGCCTGTGGTGATGCGCAGTCAACAGGACTTGGAATTAGTTGCAATTGCATGAATTCTTTCAAGTTTATGAGTAGATCCGATCTGTTTACTCCAATGCATAGGCGCCCAAACATTTTGCAGAGGGCCAGATTTGGTGGTTGCTTAAATTTCTCATAGTTTGCACGTTTAGTCTGGTAGTGACACTTGATGTTGAATTCCTTGAAAACAGCCACGGTCTCATAGTGAACTCGGCAGACACAGTTATTTCGTATTCTAGTGCAGAAAAATATTTGCACTTGTTCTGGAAAGTTGAACGTGGGCCCCATTTGGCCCCCGGGCCTGACTTTTGACATTAATGCTCGAATGCAATGATAAAGATAATGTTTCCTCTTTGTGTTTCCCCTCTCGATGGGTTTTGATGATCACATGATCCTGTTGTGCGAGATTTGGGGAATAGGCTTTGGCCTCACTGGGGATTTCTTATTAGTTTCCGAACACTGTCGACAAGAAAAGGAAAAGGGCCTCTGATATCACAAGCCGGTGTGGAAAGAGTTGCTTCTAAATCAGGGGCGGAAACACGTCAGAGCCAAAAAAAGGAAGTAGGAGGTGAAACCGAGACCGCAGCACAACCGGATGTTGCAGTGGAACTAAAAGTGACAGGATGGCAAGGTGGGGAGTGGCTTGATGGACTGTCATTTATTTGGTGAAGGGGACTTACCGTGTGTTGTGTATTATTTGTTTACATATTTCCACTGGCCACTCTCAATTGGAAACAACAGAGCAACTTCTAGTTAAACCTTGATTGATTTCCTGAGGTAAAAACCCCTCCGTCCAAACATGTCCTTGACTTTGACACGACGAACCCATTTTGAACTTTGGAGAGTTGCATAAGAGACCCACCTGGCAGGTCAACTTTTCAACCCTTCCACATGCAGATACTTTTCCAACTCCATGCTTCTTTGTAGCAGGAGAGTCAGAGAAACCTCCCTGAGGAGGAGTATTGGTTTCTAACCAGCACCTCTCCTCTGGGATGGGCTTGTATCAATACCCCAGATGTCTGGATTTCCATCAAGGACTTTGATGTTGTGATGATCAATCTTTGGTTGGGCCTTTGATTGACCCTAATTTGGTGTCTCCTCAGTGGTCCAAGCAGGAGTAGGTAATGTTCCTTTGGTGGATAAGCCAGCCTTGGTAAACCCCTGTGTGCCCTCCTGATGAACCCGCAGAGATCATTGATCAATTTGTTCCGTATCCGCTTTGTTTGCTTCCTGGACTTAGCAGTCAAAGCTCCACAAACAAAACAACAACTGTTTAGTATCCATCGCATGGAATATCGCAATCCACCTTGATTTTACCTATCAAACATTTCCACAATTGGCAAGTCGACTATAATTCCACACTCATTGTGTAACATGCCAAGTAGAAGAGAATTACCCCCCCCCCACCCCGCAAAAAAAAACACCTACTTGGAATGCATCAGCAATCCAGTGCAATGCCAAGATTTTGACTTTAAAAATAAAAACATCGCTTTGCTTCCATTCATATTTCAATGCGATGCTGCCAGGAACAACTGGATTTGTCACTCGGCTTCCTCGATTGTTTTATTTTTACTCCAAATGTCAGGAGTGTCGACAGACCGACAGCTGTCATTCGTCGGCAAATGCAACCCTTGAGAATATTGCCAATGTATTTAATATGGTCTTAATGTATTCCAACTTACATTAATTAAAATGAATTTAATCAATTCCATTGCCTAACCGAGACAAAAGTGATCTAATAAGTGTGATGAATTTTCTTTCTCACTGTTGACGAGCATGGTTGATTTCACTAGAGGATTACAAACATAAATGCGACATAAACACGCTTTATTGTGACGCCATGTCTGACTGAGTGAGCAATGACCTGTATTGACTGTACCGTGGGATTTCAATGTTGTCTTCGAGGTAAATTCACTTCACACTAACGCTTGCTTGCTTGCTTGCTTTAATCAACATTAAACACTGAAATCATGAAATGTCAGCTTTGACTTGTCCTGTTAAGGTGTCTTCTGGCTATGTTCGTGACATCGAGACTCGCCTCCCATTGCATGAAATGGAATATGAAATACAGCCAATGGTTTTGTTAAATACAAAAAGAGTTAAACGTTTTTATTACCAGATTTCCTCAAACAATGACTGCTTGCCCCCAATTAGTCAACAACCACAGAAAAATTAATTCCTCCCTCAAAATTAGATATCATTTCCAATCAGGGATTTTTTTTTTTTTTTTTTTTAGTTATATCAAAGCTTTTGTTCACGCATGGACACTAAAGAGTTCACGTTTGACCTCTTATGCTGAAGAAAATAGCAGCACCTACCGAGGCATGTAAACAATATCAGAAGAATTAGTGCCGAGTAAATAAGTTGCCTTTACAGTACTGAAGATGGTCTTACGTCATGTGGTGATGACTATCCATGTTCATGTAGAGACTGACAAGTGGTCACTGCGAAATATTGTCCATGTATTCATTTGTTCTGTCGAGTCTACAGGTACTTTTGTTTTTGACATTTTTCACAATTTTTCATTTTATTTGGCTCTAAATCCCACTTAAATCCCACTTAAATCCCACAGTAAATGAGTAAATGATTCCTGCCCACTATTTCTTAGGGGTGGGGAAAAAAATCAATTTGCCAATATATCGGGATTTTCGGCCGCCAAATATCTTAATCTTAATCTTCTGATTAACATATACAGCAACTTCATTTCTCATCTCCACATGTAATTTTGATTTTACCTGGGTAGAACATCACAATATCGTGATATCGTAATAATATCATATCGTGATACGTATTGTATTGCAACATCCTTGCCAATACTCACCCCTACTATTTCTGGAAAATACATTAATAATAATCTGATATTGACAAAAATGAATTGTTCTAACCATCAACAGTTTGGGCATATTTGTTGATCTCCTAATGGAGCAAATGTTCTTTTTATGGATTGAAAAGACACTTAAGGCTCCTTTTTTAGTTGAAAAGTAAAAATAGCATTGTAGCATTAGCATCAATCTTCCCCTAGCAGCGAGGAACAAATCAAGCCTTCCTTCTGAGGCTTGGAAAAAGAAAAGGTGATTTGACTATATAGCCCTGGGTTTTCCATGAGCTGTGTAGGGTGACTGCTTCCATGGAAGCCCCGTGTGCAAATGAGCTGGGACACAGCAGTCAAACACGGCAGCGGACCCACGTACCATGTGACGCTGTGTTGGAAATAGGCTTTTGAACAGGTACAGTTAAGGTGTACCGGCTGAGCCGGCCAACTTTCCAAGCAAACGATCACTCGCACTCCCATCCCTCCAGATGGGAGATGATAGGGACTGCACTGGATGTTCATCGTGGACAAAGGGCTCTCTTTCATTCATTTGCATCGATAAACACCACACTGCTCTCTGTCAGCTTTCATCAAATGGTGGCCACTATTCTAAGCGTGGTCCACTTGAACATATAAACACGGCTCCCCAAAATTTGCTCACTCTTCGGGGACTTTTTTTTCTTTTTTTCCCTGCAGATCAAATATGCTGACCCTAACTGCCACTAACTAAAATGGCAGGACCCACCTGGGCATGTAAACTGACTCTGGTGAATGGATTTTGTGAATCAGTTCTCTACACAGTGTTAAAGATGCTCTTAAAGAAGTTGCGTAGAAAGTAGAGGCAGCATATTTTCAGTGTTTATTAGCAAATTCAAAATGGATGAGATGCAGTGCCATTGAAAAATGTGTATATATATATATATAGTACAATGAATAATGGTTATGTTTTTGTGACAGATTTACAATCTATCTATGGTATGTTTATTTCAAGCAATATTGATGGGTACTAATAACCCTATAACTGAATTTAATAACTTCATTATTTTGCTGTTTTGAGTGGCCAGCCTGGGACGGGGGAGGAGGATGCTCTACTCACTGGTGTAACTGGTAAGCATCGCTCACATAGACACACATAGCACTGCAACAGTTTGTGTAAGCCCCCAAAACACAGAGCATGATTCAGACCAACCTACACATTTTTTTACACACACGTGCTTCATTGAGAAGCTATTAGTAATCTCTTGGGTCTGAATATTCACATTTCTTTTTCATTCCTATGGTGGATATTTTTCTGTGCAAAATTTTTCATCTCAAGTCCAAAATAAAATGTATCATGTACAGTATTGCCCTTATGTTGACATATACTGTTTATAAACTATATCAAGTGTAGTAAAAAGAGAAGTTATTGTGATATTTTTAACTTGTTTCCTTCCCACAACTTCGCTTGGCAAATGGCACCGTGACGTGTCGTCTACAGTCATCTGGTCTGCGGCTTTAGATCACTTTTCCACTACTACAACTTCACACGGAACTTGTCCATATTGGGCAGAGAGAGGCAAGTCGGGGGCGTGACCGGACGCCTCCTTATTTGGAGTTTCCACGTTGTGGCGGTCACGTGGGCCGACTTAACCCCGGCAGCCGAAGTAGCGCGCCTTGCTGCTTTGTTGACAAAGTGAAGATGTGCGTCAGCTGGCGCTGTTCGTGCATGTTGGCTGCTTTTTTTATTGCAGCGATACGCTCCACTTACACAGTGCAAACTGTCACATCAGTCAAGTCAGTGGAAGAACAAGAAATCCGTGCGTTTGATTATACTGATTACAATCTCTCGAGGGGAATTAAACTCTTACTCGTCTGTATGCCTGGCTCAAGAACACCTTGACAATAGCCAAATAGACTTGAGCTTCTCCATTCATTGCCTTAAGAACTAAATAAAAGAGGTTATTTTGTGAAGAGAGAAATTCGTTCTCAAAATGAGTATTAAGTTTAAAAATATATTCAAGTACATTTCAGCATTAGTCTTCAATGAACCTTTTAGGAATATGGGAGGAAGCCCAAGCAAGCACGGTGACAACATGCAAACTCCACGCAGGATTCAAACCCCCAACCTCTGAACTGTGATGGGTTGTGATAGCCACTCGTGCCGCCCGCCCCAGTACCTCCCGTACCCATTTCCTCCTTCCACTCGCAGTTTCCACGGGGCTGTCTGACGCGCGGGGAGCCTGGGGAGCCGAGCTCTCTGTCCTTATATGGGCATCTACGTCACGCCAAGGTTCCAGCCCACTATTAATGCCGCCACACTGAAGTCCCCCAGCCAGCTCCAATAGAGCAAGTACACCGCCACCACTCATTTTTTTGCACAGTCCACACTGGAACCACAAGCAGCCCACAAAAGGCATCCACGCCGGTCCCGAGTCATAACACAATAGTCGCGGGGGGTACACGGAAGCAGCGACGCCTCGGGAAGGAGATAAACTAAAACAACCACAACTTCGGAACGCACCAGGAGCCGCTACCGCTGACACCGCCGGACCCCGACTCCTCGTACCTAACACCCGGAGGGGGATATACGCGCACGACGGCTCCCCCGCTCTCACCCGTGTCGGAGTGACTCGCAGTGCTATGACCGGGAAAGTGGCGGACAAGCTTCCTCTTACCATGAGCAGTCTAATAAACAGCATCCCCGACAGCCTGTACCCAGAAGAGGACGTCCCCACGTCGATGAACATTTTCACGAGCACGGAATCTATTAACCATTACTCGCAGATGAACACGGGTAAGAACAAAATGCCGTTTCATCTTCTTCTAGTTATTCTTTTTAACTGAAACCCATTAATTTTTTTAAATGAGGGAGCGATAAATTGTGGAGGAGCACCTGTTTGCGCGCTGCTCCTTGCGCACATTCCGCCGCTCGGTGCTCGAGTGTGACTCAAGTGGCGCGCCGGCCCCCGGCAACAACACGTACCTGTGGAACTCTCTTACAACTTAAATGTAGGCTATATTTCCATTTACGATTTACTGAATAAATATAGTTCCAGATTATTAAAAGAAAAAAAGTCCTCTTTAAAAATATTTAGTGACAGATTCATGTGATTATTATGATTTGTAAATAATAAAGCGAACATGTCCATTTATATCCACACCGCCGATTTATAACAAGTGAGGGAATCTTTTAACTTTTAATTTATAATCAAGCTAATATTGACACCGACTTCCTAAATCACACGCGCCGTTTCACGTGCTCGTTCCTCCCGACAAGACGGCATGCAGGGCCGCGCGAAACCTCCTTTTGTGCTCGAAGACCGCGAGGCCCCGTTTCCATCTTAATCCAGATTATCGTGTTTATTTCCTATTAATTCCGTCGCCGTGCTTCGTCGCGGTTGGCGCACACTGGCAGGAAATCAATCTGCAACCATTGTGTGTGCATCTTCATCTCGGCGCGGCACACAATCTATGCACGTCAAGATTTTAATATTTACGCCCACCTTAAATTGTCCTTAAAAATAAAAGCAACGTCTTGAAAAAAAATATATTTACACGCACACACACACACGTTCACCTATTAAAAAAATCTCATACGCCTACACTCTATGTAAAATGAATGTTAAAAGGTGACAACAAATTATTAGCACGTTAGACGTTATTTTTATTTTGTCCTAATAAAAGTATAAAACATTATACTTTATACACAAACAAAATTACAAAAAAAAAAATGAAAATTATAAAACTGCTTGTAGAAAGCAGGTGTGTTCTCTTAATTCTCCTATACACCGTATGATCCATATTCCTGTTTAAAAAGACTCAAGTGGAATAAGGAATCCAGCGTGAAATAAAGCATTTAAAATGACAAATGTATCATCGGTATATTTCATACTTGCCATGCTCAAGCATTTAAGGTTTTCCCTTTAGCCTGTAATTTACAAGGAGTGACATTACAATGTATCCTGTATATGCATTTTGTGGGTGAAATTAATCTCGCTTTTTTTTTTGGATTGAGTCTTTCTGGCGTCTTTGACATGTCAAATTCAGGGCAAGGTGTCAGATTCATTGCACATTCATGTTACAATCTGGCGAGGCTCATTAACGTAGAGATGCTTAAAAGTCCCTCACTCCTCCTCTATTATGTACAGATGTGTGTCGAATAAGTGAGCGTGCATGGTGCGGAGGCATCCTCCCCCCTGTAAGAAAGTCAGATGATGTTACCATTGAGTTTGGCTGCCCTCCTGAGGGACACAATGGCTGGATCAAAGGGGGTGTTTAGGTTGTGATTTATGAGGGCTTGTGGGATCGCAGAGGGACAGTTGCCGCTGCTTTAGATGCAGAACTCACTCACTTCGATTTCCTCCTCGGACGGCACTCGACTTTCCGTATGAAACTTGATTCAGGACAGGACAAACCTATTGGACTATCACTTTGACTTCCAAAAACTTGTGACTTGAATTGGTGTTGAATTGACACTGCACTTAGTAATGCTTAAGGAACCCATGTGGATTACTTGTTCCTTTGTTCTGCTCTAACCTAGATAATATCATGGATATAGGCATGGGCAACGAGAAAGCCGGTGCAGAGATTCAGTATGGGTCCAGCTTCCAGTCCAACCGGAGCGGGCAGACCGTCACCTACTTGGGCAAGTTTGCCTTCGACACGCCTCCCTCGGGTGGCATCGGCGGCTCGGGCTGGTGCTCCGACAACAACATCATCAGCCTGGTCAGCGCGGGGATCCTCGGCGTCTCTCCGTCGCCCGGCACGGTAAGCGCCCAGACGCCGTCCTCGGCGGCCAGCATGGGCGGGCAGAACTCGGATATGGAGCAGGTTTACGGCCCGCCGCTGCCCGCCTACTCCACGTGCGGTGACCTATACCAGGACCAGGTGTCCTTCCACCACAGTCCCGCCACCAGCACGGCTCTGGCATACCCCTCCAATGACTATCACTCCACGTCCAAAGCCTCCATGGACGGCAGCCTTTTCTCCATGATCCCCGACTACAACCTATTCCATCATCAGGGCGAAGTCAGTGTGATGGAGCACAAGCCCTTTCAGACTATGGACCCCATCCGGGTCAACCCTCCGCCCATCACTCCTCTGGAAACCATCCGAGCGTTCAAAGACAAGCAGCAGATCCACCCGGGTTTCATCGGCGGGCAGCAGCACGCTCCCTCTCACCACCCTCCCCCGCAGACTCTGACGCTCAAGCCCATCCGACCGCGGAAGTACCCCAACCGTCCCAGCAAAACGCCCGTCCACGAACGTCCGCACGCCTGCCCGGCCGAGAACTGCGACCGGCGCTTCTCGCGCTCGGACGAGCTCACGCGCCACCTGCGCATCCACACGGGCCACAAGCCCTTCCAGTGCCGAATATGCATGCGCTCCTTCAGCCGCAGCGACCACCTGACCACGCACATCCGCACGCACACCGGCGAGAAGCCCTTCTCCTGCGAGTTCTGCGGCCGCAAGTTCGCCCGCAGCGACGAGCGAAAGAGACACGCTAAGGTTCACCTGAAACAGAAGGACAAGAAACCGTCCGACAAAGGCAACGGCGTGGTCGGGAGCCACAGTTCTCCGCCGAGCTCCTGCGGGGGGCCCACCATGGGGCCCTCGTGACCATCACTACTTGCACATGGACTGGAGTCTGAGCCTTACACGGACTCGGGACAATGGGGACGCGTCCATGTTAAGAAAAGCAACAGGTGACTCTTCCTCTCGCTCACAATCCTCTCCTCACTCCGTCTGTTTTGAGATGGAAGCCGTCGGTCCGAGTAAAACGGGGGGAAGGCTACGGTGCCAAACGTAAGAGATTCTTAGTACATTCCGCCCAAAAGGCCATCGTGCATCGACGCTGGCTCTGCCCTGGTTACGCTTTTGTACATTTATGAAATGAGAGCAAGCCAGAATTTATCACAGCTATCGAAACAGACAAAGTAAATAAAAAGAGAGGAGCAAAGTGAAAGGGTGAGTTGTCTGAGATGTATGCATTCATTTTACTAGGCTGTTGAAAAGTGCAATTGGTTGTATTTGTGTACTGTCATGGACACCTTATTAGTGGCACTTGTCTTTTTTTGTTGTTGATCTTTTTTTGTTACTGTGTGGTGTTTTTTTATTCTATTTGAATGTTGTTTTCTCCAATGAATGTGCCAAATGTATTGTGGTAACTCAGCCAACCTTGTTCTCTTTCTTTTTTTTTTTTTTATTGTGCCTGGTATTTGCCAAACATAACAATGAGTGAGATCGGCTTCCATGCGGGGTTCAAAGGAAGGCCAGACTCCAAACTATCTCCTGCTCTAGTTTGACTAAATCTAACTATCCACCGAGTGGTTCATGAATCATGGCTGCATGCCAATACATAACCAACAAAACCAACTTCATGTATTTCTTTTGGATACATACTTTTCATTAGACAGCATATTTTCTTTCATGGTGGCTTTATCAAACTCGCACCAACACTGTCCATTCCTAGTTCAGCACAATATGTGACACTGGGTTGCAAACTAGCAGGATAATGTATGCTACCTGTTGGAGGATTTTTTTTTCTTTATACTTCCCAGTATTTACATTGACTCTTGAAAAACAAATTTGCTGGTTTGAGAAACCAAACGATGGGCAGCTAACATAATTAAAAAAAAAACACAAAAAAAACATTCAGGATCCAAGTCCTTTTTAAATGTCACGACTGAACCGACAAAAGGGTTCCTCGCTATTGTACCATATTTAGATTTGTTTGCAAGTTGCTGCAGCCCACGTCATGTGCTCAAATGCACCATATTTGTACATATATGTGCATGCCACCATGCACAATAAGTAAATACAAAATATCTACGTTAATTAAAGGAGAAGCTGTGGACCGAATGCTTGTGGACGATATGTTTTAAGAGTCAATTCAAAGACTTAATTTAAAATAAAAAATCAAACTGAACTGCACCATCCATAAAGTGGTAAACTCTTCTTCCACTTTTTAGAGGCTAAATGACTGCATAATCTCTTGAACTTCTGCGTAAAACCGACATTTTTCTCAAGTGGTTTTAAACTGACCATTGTGCTGAAAGGAGGTAAAACACACATCATGTCTTCTTCCACTAAACAATACTCACATTTGGGACAAAAGATATACTGCAGTTTTTGCCCAAATTGGCTTATATCACTAGTCATCAAAAGATGACCCCTTTTCTTTACGATTTATGTTATGAAAAGTAAACCAACATAATCTACTCAGAAATGACAAGTAACGTCTGAATCCAACGTCACTTGCCAAATGCCACGAGATGTCAACTGATCTTCCACACAAGTGATACGAGGTTATTTCATTACTCTTAATGTGCATTTTGGGAATAATAACCATGTTCATGTGGAAAGACTGTTTCTCATTTGATTTTATTAGAATCCTTACTTCTAGAACTTTATTGATGATACAATTATCTATCTTCTCAAGAACCATCGAGTTTGGCTGGCAGATTTTTTTGGGGGAGCAATCGGTTGTGCTTGTTAAATGACAGAGTCTTTTGTATTTGAGTGAGACGTTTTCTACATATTGTTATCAAGTATGGTGAGCGGATAGAGAAGTCGGGATGAAACGTGAATTGTGGACAAGTGCAAAGGCTGAAAGGAGTGTTCTAACAGAGAACACGTTGTAGTAGAAGCGTCACTTTCTGCTGGAACAACCAGTTTTCACTGCTGAGCTTCCTGGCGAGTGTCCACTGACTTTCCAATTATTTTGGCCTCACAGGGTCTTTTCTCAACTCATCCACATGGATAAATGAACAGGCACCCAGAGAATTGCGTACCAACGATACATAAAAAAGGGGGGAAAAGGCTCGGTTTAAATCTCTTTTACAAGTCACATGGAGATTTTCTTGAAGAAACGTCATGTAGCAGCTATTCCCATGCAGTAAGCACAAAGCAATATAGTCTATAATGTGAGTAGATAAACTATTTATGTTCATTGTAATATTGATGTTTCAAGCATTAGCCGGTGATTATGCAGCAGGGGTGGGGAACCTTTTTCTATAATTTGATGACAGAAAAGGATTTAACAACGGACGAAATATTTGTTGTATATTCTGAGCATTTGCGGACTAAATGCTTTTTTAATACCGATTCCTCTGATGTTTTCTTTGTTTTTAGAATTTCATAGCCTGGATCAAATGTGCTCATGGGCAATAGGTTCCCCAGCCCTGTTATAGATTTTTGAATATATTTGACCAAAAAAAAAAAAAAAAAAAAAAAAAAAGAATCTATTCTTACATTGAGACTTGCATAGTGCGAATGGATGTGTTTAATTATATAGTGACTGCGGCCTCCTCGCCGTTGCATTGTGTTGAGGAATGCAGCACACTGTTTTCCTTCCATGACTAAATGAAGCCATGTAATTACAACCTCACATATTCAATATGTCATTGGTCACATCCTCTTGACTGTGTTTGTCATTCCTGGTCTTTTTTTTGTTGTAATGAACAGATGGATTCACGCTCTCCTCATTCCCACCCCCTCATTTTACAGTTTTGTGGTAGCAGGAAAATAATCCTCCTGTGTGAATCCTATAGATTTTTTTTGGTTTACGGAATATTAAACAGTCCCTTCTCTGAGAACAATATCGTTTATATTTTTACAAAACTGGAGGGTGGAATATGCCTCATCTTCCTTCTCGGCTCCACGTTGGACACGGTCCAACATCAGCAGCCATTTTGGTGCCAAACTGGGTTGCAGGGTTGGCTGATCAAAAACAATATGCGATGAAAACTCCAAATCACAGGAAAAAAAAAAAAGTGACCTCAGTCTGCTTGCGAGTGGAAGGCAGCCGTATGCTAATGTTTGTGTTTTAATTGTCCGACTGGGCTTGTGTGTAGATAGTTCAGGCTACTCACGGAGTGGCTTCAGGGATCTCGTGGCTATCTAGAGCAGTGTTTCTCAAAGTGTGCTAACCCCCACAAGAAACCCCAAGTGGTCCGTGAGCAACTTTGTGGTTGAATTTTTTTTTTTTAGGACTTATCAGTTCCAAACCTGCACAACCTTTGAAGTTCAGCCAGTCCACTGGATACCTTTGGGAGTAGTTACCATTGGTTTTGAAGGAGTGGTAAGCAGTTCTTTTCCTGGGGGAAAAAAAAAAGTTTGAGAAACACTGATCTAGGGCAACACTACAGTGTTCACACACGCACTGTTTTTCTGTTGTGTTGTGTTTCCTTTTCATGGCAGTATATCCTCATGTTTGCATGTGCACGGAAATGTTCCCAAGCGCTGCCTGCTCAATGCTGTGGGCGGTGTTCATTTCTTTATTATGCATGAAATACAACGGGTGGGAATAATGGGACACGAACCATTCCATGATGGACAATTTGAGACGCACACTGGGATAACTGTTCCGTTCGTTTTCTTTTTGTTTTTTTTTAATTTATTTTTTTTAAAGGAAAAACAAGAGGTCTTGTTTGAAATGTCGTGGATGTCTTTGGACTATTTTCATGTTTCTATTACCTTACAATAAGGTCCTTTTATGACGAGCTGAATATTGAAATGAATTTTACTCTATCCTTGTTTACTTGTCATGCAAATGTTTTGTCATTTCTATGTAAGTACTTGAATAAAGAAAGATACCACATACTGAACATTTGGTCGACTACACATACATTCATCCATTTTGAGTACCGCCTTATCCTCATTATGGTTACGAGGCACAAATAGGAGCCACATAGAGCCAGTTGTGGTGAGAAGGGAGTTTCATGCAGCATGCCAATGTCCTTTGCCAGGAACTGCCAGATGCTCAAGGCATTGATAGCAGGTGCATTGACCTTCCAACACTCTCGCTTCTTCTCACACACACAGCATGAGACTAACGCCACAGGATCCATTCATAGATGTGGTGGTTGAGGTGACTGGCCCACACTAACTGATGGGGATATCTCAGAGTTTTGAGTTTGACATTTTTGTTTTTTAAGTGACACCAGTCCTGGAACTTTTCTGACACCCCTTTTGAACAAATAACAATTTATAGTTGTGCATTAAACCAAAACAAAACGATTAGTCTAATGTGAATAATTAAAAGGTCATTTCACGTGGCTGAACTTACAAGTTTGAGTCGCGGTGCTTCCTTCGGAGGAAACCCAAGCGGCAGATCCTCCAACTTCCTGTTCGATGCCCCGTAGTTTGGCTAAGAGGGATGAGTTCCTGGGAAGAAAACACAGTAACTCAATGAAATTGGATTAAAACCTCAAGCTAAAATGAGCTGGTAAGTCACTTTTGTTCGCAACTCGAACGATTTGGCTGTGGCCAGTCTTAACACCGCCTGAAACGAAACATTGAACAAAACCGAGCCGGGCTACGGCTATTTCCTGATAGCTTTAACTTCAGGCTAAGTTTGTGCTAGCTTCTATGGAAGCCATTCACACCGTTTGTATATTCTTTATGACTTAACAGCCATATTCTGTTTGTAGCTGTCATGTGGATAGTGTGAACTAAAGTGTACCTCCCGTGGAACACTTTATTAACTGCGTGAAAATAAGTTCGTGCTAAGAGTGCTAAGCTAACTCGGCTTTGCCTTGAAGATTAACGCAGGAATAAGGACGTGTAAATGTATGCATGTCAATTTATTTATGTTTTTATTATGTGCTTAGCATTACTCTGACCGTTGATAATATAGGTCGATTTAACAAGCAAGTTAGCTGAGTCGTAAAGACCTCTCATCTGTTTACAGTAGTGCAACTGTTCATAGCTCAGGTTAGCACGCTCGTCACACCTTCCAATAAAGTTGTATCTATATCACTATATCAATTTTGTATTGGTGTCATTAGTAAAAATACAACCGACCTGGATTTGAGGGACGTTACTGACTGAAAATTGTTTAATAGTGAGGTAAATAAAGTTGGGATAGGTGGGAAAGGAAGTTGGGGCACTGGTATCCGGTACAAAGTAAAATGTCAGTAAATAGTGTTAATTGACTTGAAGAATACTGTCATTAGACATACACAGTATTAAGTACGCCTTCATAATCCAGTGATTTGAAGCATCCGAATACTTCACACTGTAACCTACAATAGTATTGACCATAGTAGGAATTAAAAGGATTAGTGCTGGATTTTCTCTTAACCTTGTAACCATGGGGCATTCTGTTGTAAGCAGGGGCTTAATGTCATTTATTTAGGTACACGTTAAATATCGCAATATATATCACTATATTCAACAGACATATCGCATGTTTTTCCAATATTGTGCAGCCTTAATACCTACACTTATACGTTTATGTTTAAAGAAAACGGGGAATCTACAGCTAATAAAATTGACATGATAGAGAAAAACTGAGATCAGTTTGGGATTCCGCACCCAAAAATTTGTCAACAACAGCTGTCAGGCCTAATTTCACAAAGAAAAAAAAAGTGTTCCCCAGTGTAATTGGGGGTCAATTCTATTTATTAGGAACCTTCCGTTGCCTCTTCAGTTGTTCCAACCAGATGGGTTTTTTTTCTGCAGCTCTGAGCTTCAGTTTGAAACCGGATACAGTTACAGCAGTGAGTGATAGGGGTGGGCGATACTGGGGATTTTGGTATCGATCCGATACCAAGTAAATACAGGGTAGTATCGACCACATTGTCTCTGTGTCCGCGGGGGTGTTCTGGCTTGGGATCTCCCCCCTCCTCCTCCTCCCTCAACTTCGCTTGTAAGAATAAGAATAAGAATAAGAATGCCTTTATTGATCCCACAGTGGGGAAATTTTCATTGTTACAGTAGCAAAGATATAACAGCTCGTTGCTCTCTGTAGGGTGAGCTTTTTTCGTATGTTTGTGTAAATTTGTGGTGTTACCACAGTAGCGGAGCACTTTATTACACAAATCACACTTGGCACTGTCCTTTTCTGTTGTTGTATAAAAAAAAGTCCACACCGCGCTCCGCTTCTTGTTTGGCTCTATATTGCTTTAGGTTCCGGCCGCTCTCTCACTCTCCCTTTGCCCTCTCTATACGGTTGTTAAAAAAAAAAACGGCTACGTGTAGACAAGGCCTCAGAGAGTAGCAGGAGGCGCTGGCCGAGAGAGAGAGAGGGGGGAGAAGCGGCGCTTTGAGTGAAGTATCGATCCCAGGACAATATTATCGACCCGATCCAAGTACTTGCTTAGTATCGATAATATCGATATTTGGATCGATACGCCCACCCCTAGTGAGTGAATAGTAGGCAGCGGGGGAAGGCTTTTCCTCTGCCTGGGTAGGCACAGCATCAATGCAAAGTGAATTGTAAAACTGAAAAAAAAAAAAAATTAAATAAATTAGTCAGTAAGGCCGTATTGTCCTAAGCAGAGAGTACCAAATGGCACTCGTCCTAAACTACCCGTGCTTGGGAGGCGTGTCTCTTCACAAAACACAGCAAACATTATGCGTTCCTTTCTTTTTTTTTTTTTTTAATGTAGATTTAGGTTAGGTTCACACCGCAAGCAAATGCGACCCAGATTGGGTTTTTTTGCCCATATGCGACCTGTATCTGATTTTTTTAGGACAGTCTGAATGGCCCAATTCCGATTTTTTTTTTTAATTTTTTTTTTTCCCCTCAAATCCGACCTGGGCCTCATTCGTATGTGGTCCTACATCAGATATGTATCAGATTTTTTGCAATGCGACTGCAGTCTGAACGGCCAGGTCGCATATATCTCACATTGACGTCATACCTAGCCCAAAATGCGCTCCGCGCGGGCAGAGGGAAAGTGTTGGCAGCAGGGGGTTCAAATCTGCAAAGTTGTTTTGAGTAACAGTATTGACTTTATATTTTACTTTAATCCCACTCGAAGCATGAATCATCAAGTGGACATTTATGGCGATAGTAGTAATTCAGCCATGGTTCAGATCGATTCATTTTTGACGCACGTCATCGCTAGTATTTACAATATATACAGTACACACACAAGCGTGGGCATATTTTAATTAGCATGGATCCGAGCAAAGCAAAGTTGATCACTCTTCATGAGCGCAGCTTAACGATACAATGGGAGCAACATTAATAACCCTTTACATCCTTGGATTTCTGCACACACATTCATTTTTTATGACACTTGGCACATTGTTGGTGTAAAGCGGAAGGGCTACGGCAATCGAGCAATCAAGTGTCATGGCGTCATTCGGTTCAATCGGCGTCAATGGCTGGCAAGCGACGCTTGGGCCAGCACGCACAGCCAAACACAAGGTCAAGAGTGGGGTGCAGCGACTGTGAAAAGAGGTCTTTATGGACTCTGCTGAGGGCTGCATTCCAGCACAGCCTGCACACTTGCTCCTATGACGTGACAGCTTTGACTTTGGGGTCACCGGCGGAACAATTACGCTTCCCAACATCTTCAACCAGTGCTCTGTGCTCATTGCAAGAGACGAGGTCGCCATTGGCTCTTCCAGCCCGTGCATAATACCCCAGAAGACTGTTACGTCTTTGTTCATGCCTACGTGCTTTTGGATGGCGGTGACGTCGTGCCTGTTGCAGTAAATGTTGAGTGCGCACTTTGAAGACATTGACAGCTCAGTTAAAGGACCAAACCTAATCCTGTTGAGTTCTCATGATGCTGTGATCACATCAACAATACTAGAACCGTTTACACTTCCTGTCAAGTTTATTTAAATAGCACTTAATCACAGGATTATCTCCCAAAAAAAACAAGGTAACTTTATTTATATAACACATTTCATACACAAGGTAACTCAATGAGCTTCACACAACTAAAAGTGCAACATCTAAAAGCATTTACAAACAGAACAGCTGAAGACATTCAAAGGCAAAGCAAAGCCACCAAAAGTAGTTTATTAAAATTGATAAAAGAATGTGCATGGACAACGTTTAAGTACATTTACGACCAAAATATATAAAGACATTTAATTAAAAGCAAAGGAAAGAAATAAAAAGCTTTCTGAAATTACTAAAAGATAGTACAGTGACATTAATTTCAGAAAAATGCCCAAACCACCTTAACCAAAGCAATTGGGGGGAAAAAAAGCATCGTTTTTTTTACCTGGATTTAAAACCATTTATACTTGGGGCTGACTTCACTTCCATTGTCAACTTATTCCATTTGTGTGCAGCATAACAGCTAAATACCACTTCAACATGTTTGCTTTGAAGCCTGGCATTATCCCAACATTATCAACGTTATAATGATCCACTCTCCAAAATGTACTAGGTACACGTGCACAATCTATTTTTTCTATATAATGAGAGAGGTATTACTTGAACAAATATTTCTTGCAGGACAGTGACAGTTTGGCCGTAGACACAGAGGAGGCATGACTCGAGTTTGTTTTCAACTACGTTTACGTCAAATAGAAATGATTACCTTTATTCATCTTTTTTTATGCTTGAGCTTTATTACAGTATGTACAATACTTTGTTAGAGCTATAAATGAAGTTGACTGGAGTACAGTAGTGTGCGGTTGTGTACTTCACCGTACTGAGAGCTGTTCCTAATATTTTGCCCCTTTGTAGTAGTAACTACAATATTAGAAGCTGCTTTGAGTTATTCCGTCAGTAGTTCTTATAATACAATGACCGTTGGTAGGTCTACTCTTTAATCTTTGTTTTGGGCTTTGAACATAAATTCTGCCATGTGAAAGGAGCAACACCAGTCTCATTGCCTCAACATCAGTTGCATTTACAGTATTAAACTAGTTAAGGTAAGACAGTACAACTTAAAATGTCCCCATTGTGACAGTAACCACACCCAAAAGTAAAACAGCACCCAGTTGGGCTAATTGACATCAACAAAATACGCTCATTAAAGTAATAACTGTTACCGTAATAGTGATAGAATAAATACCTGAATGGAAACTTCCCTTGTTGGCTCACCTTAGAGGAAGGTGTTATTCTGTGCCCCAAAAGACATTAACAAGGTCATCATTGAGCACTCATTTGGCATTGGTGTGCTTTTACATACTCTGTTAATTGTCTTGTTGGCTACGTTGTCTGTGTGTCTGTTTTTTTTTTTTTTTTTTTGGAGATGTCATCAAATGGAGCTCTACCTCACACGTGATTTTGCATTCCTTCCTGGTTGCACAACGCGGCCCTCATCACACCCTCTCTTTTTCATCTCATTAGACTACACACCTTTCTTTTGACGCAGCTGCTGCCTCACCTTGCCTGTCAGACACAACTGTCCATCATATCGCTTAGATTTCAGCCCATTAGCGCTCTATCAATGACAGCCCGGCAGCAAGCGCTTTGGTAAGGCACTGTTGTCTTCACAAAGCACTCTGATGCTACAGCCCGTATTAAAGCTCGGGCTCGGGTTTTGAAATGGGGATAAAAGAGTGTGTGTTTTAACTAAGGACAAATCGTTTTCTTTTCCCAAAACTCAAGTGGGGCTCTCTGACTTTTTCCAACTGTGTAGAAAAGTTTTAGTTGACATTATTTACTGAACTGCACAGAATGACTGGCATTTATTAAGGGGTGAGGGGTTAATTACATAACCTTTATTGAACAAAGGCACGTATTTTACGTGAGAAACATGTCATTGCATTTTACCAAACAACAAAAAGTCGTGTGAAACCTTGGCTGTTTATTTGATCAATTTTTCAGCCATTTTTATAGGTCGACGTTCCCTATTGATGGCACTGACATGGAAATGCGGGACAAAGTCCCGCCAATATTCATAGCGTCAAGCATAGATATGTAGAATTGTCAAAATAGCAGGACGGGAGTGTCATACTTGTCACTCACTTTTCCTGACCTGTTGTGTTGAAAGCATTGGAACAGTCCGGTAAGTATTTTAAACGCCGTGCCAGACGGTGACATTGTCGCGTTGTCTAATTATCTGATGAAGGGAGGCCCTGTCATTGTGTGAAAACGTACAGTTGGCAATATCCCGCCTTCGCTGATTTGTGTTTACACTTTATTTACATGTTTCCAGAAGCCAAATTTTGTATTACCTTTTATAAAACCTCTCTCCCACTAGGAATCAACAGCAGCGGTAAATATAAATATATAGATTTTAAGACATTTTGTGATCTTGTTTTGATATTGTGTATTAGTACTGCACAATACACCGCTCAAATATCGTCATCACGATACTGGAACATGCAATATACGTATCGCACAAGACGTGCAACAAGTTTCGTATGGGATACGCTGTTAGGTTAACAGTATCTAGCGACAGAGAGAGAGAGTCAGGTACCATATTTTCCGGACTACACGTCGCTCCGGAGTACAAGTCGCACGAGCCATAAAAGGCACAATAAAGGAGAAACAAACATATATACGTCACACTGGAGTATAAGTCGCATTTTGGGAGGAAATGTATATGATAAAATCCAACACCAAGAACAGACATGTCATTTTCAATTTAAATGATGAACAATTTAAAATAAAAATAGAATAGAGGCAACAACGGGCTGAATGGTATGCTTACGTTACATTATACAACGCCCACCCCCCCTCTCGGAAGCCAACTTGTCTCTGTCACGTAACGCTAATAAATGTGTCCAAATTAATAAAATTGTGCGCTTAGTACACATCATCTCCACCAAGCTACGATGGTAACATTTAGCTAACTTCCACACATGTAGGATTACAAGAAAGTTACGGTAAAATAACTTTAAACTCACTAAAATGGTCGTAGATTGATTAAATAAGCCTTTTATTTATCGCCGACCATGTAGAATGTTTCCAAGTCTCCAAAAGTATTTTTGTATTCGGTCGTAATTATCTCTTTGTTCGTCTCCTCCGCTCTGTGCGTGCGTGTGTGGCTGGCTGATGATACAATACCACAAACACAAGCCAAGCGCGGCGCATTTAAAGGAACAGTACACTATTTTGTATAGATGGATTGATAGACAGTCAAATTGTCTTTTTATCATACTATTCTAATTACTTATTTAACAAAATATTAGATTTTAACCGTTTAAATTCTTCATGCATTTTAATATCTTTTATTATTTATCTTTGTTTCTTTATCGGGGTTAAAATAACATGTGAAATGATATACAGGTAATAGTGTGTTAATAATTTCACAGATGAGTCGTTCCAGAGTATAAGCCTGGCCAAACTATGAAAAAAGACATGATTTATAGTCCGGAAAATACGGTACATGTTTAGTAAAATTATGTACTGGGAATTAACAGCTTTAGATTGTTCTTGTCAGAGGTCTGAATTCCTGTTCAGACCATGAACTTGCATTAAGCACACACCACCAGTTACCCAGCCATCATGCAACCGACCACAGACTGACATCGTTTGCCATTTCAGGATTCCCTTCAAAATTGGGCAACCAAAGAAGCAGATTGTCTCCAAAACTGTAAGTGGCCTTAAGAACTGTACCCTCCCTACTGGACCTATACAATATGGTCATTTATCGAAATAATATGGTCATGTTCCACATACTAAAGACTCCTAGCTGGTAATTGTCTGAGCTGTATATAATTGCGCAGAAATGGTTACCTTGCAGCGACCATGAGTAAGCGTTCCTACGACCAAACCACTTGCCCTGTAATGGGACTCTGGTCCAAGAAATCATTGACAGCCTCCTGTCACGTTTTAGACAACATCAGGAAAAGGCTTTGTGGCTATCAGTATGTCAACGACCTCCCTCGTTGTTTGGGCCGCCATGTTTACATCCTTAAGCCCACAGTGACCACAGGTTCGGAAGCCACGCTGCCTCTTCAACCTCCCCAGCTTCTTTTGTTTAGAGGCATGGTCAGAGGAATTCTATTATCCTTCATCCTAATTACAACTGGATTTACTCTACATAAATGACCCTTTCTATCGAATGAGGGTCTACCTTGCCCAGACCACTGGAATAAAGTCATCAAACACAAGCCTTGTCACATCTGTCAATGGTTATTTGTAAGCATGTTTTGATGTCCAATTGGTCCAAACATCCTTCCTCAGATGTATGTGTACAATGGAACTTCAGCCCTTAAATGAATTTCCTGGCTTTGATGTTATCACCCTTGTGAGGTTAAAAATGATTAATTTTTTACTGTATGCTCGGACCTTGTGATTAGCCATCTGCTTTGATCTTATCATTCAAATTCTGTTAAATAATGAAATTACTGATTTTTAAAAATTGTATTTCCAGGTTGAAAGAGACTTTGAGAGAGAATATGACAAGCTCCAAAAGTAAGTAACCAATTTTGATTAAGATTAATTTCTGAGTTCTTTCCATTCAAAATGAATGTACTTTTTGTACTGTAATTGCTCCAAAGTTTACTTATGTTGAAATCAAAACTGGATACTTCAGCGTTTTCAGCATGAGAACAAAAATTCAGAGAGTCGTTTTTTGTTGCCTTTTGTTTTAAACAATTACTTTTTATAACCGAAACAAAGGGAAATATCCACATTTAAATTGTGCACCTGTGTCAAAATAACATTTAAAAATGTTTACTCACCAAAATACCTAAGATACTGTATAATAGGGCTTCCACGAATCCTTAAAGGATCTCAGACTCTAGATTTTCTCATTTCGATAAACAAAACAACAACAACAGTGTGTTAATTTTTTGGGAGGGTGGAGTACCCGAGAGCTCCTTGAAACCAGAAACTCCCTGAGGGTCCAGTGGAATCAATGGAAAAGTGAATGAGTAAGAGGACCCTTCATCAGTTTAGGTGTGGTGCCAAATGACAGAGTGCCAAACGTGAGTCAGAGGAGCAGGCTTGTACTGGCATTTTGGTGCTCCACCCTACAGATTCTTATCGGTGCACTAAGGCAAACCTCTGACATGGAAAGCAGTGATACCTGTTTAGTGCCTTGGCTATCAAAGATTTTTTTTCCCATTACCTATTGTTTAGCAGTATTGTTTTGTTTGTATCGTTAAACAATAAGAGAGTTTTATTCCTGAGGATACAGTGAACGTTCCTACCTTTGGTGACGTAACCAGAGTGTTGGACTGGGAGATTTAGCAATTTAAACGACCATTTGTTTGGGGGGAGTTTTTTTTCCCTTTCAAAACACTAAAAAAGCACATTTTTGGTGTTGATGGTGTTGACTTCCGATTAACGTGGGTTTGAATGTGATTGGTGAATTCTGAACACAGCCAAATCTCCATTTACAAGAGGGTGCGTGCACTTGTGCAACCACATTTTGTTCTGGATGCTAAGAAGGAATTTCATCAGACCCAAACATTTCCCTCTTAAAAGAATAGCTAAGAACTGTGCATAAGACTTTTCTTGATAGAGAGGAAGTTTTCATCAAGACTCTGGCTGCTGGTCAAACTAGTGTTCAGTTGCTTATTGTATTGGTATGATTATGTGGCATCAGAATGTTTGCCCTGTTCTTGTTTGCCCTTTCCTTTTTTCGCAGAATAAATTGTACTATTTTTCAGTGAGATGCCATGTCAGGTTAGTTATTAAAAAGAAAGTGACTCATTGCCATTTCAAAACAACTGCAACATAACTATTTAAACAGCATAATCTTAAAGTCGATTAGGACCCTTTTCAAGTTAAGTTTGAGTCGGCCGCCTCGCTTTTGAATGATTTGGGACAACTGTATGTTTTTGTACAGTATTACTGTATTATTGTATTACTATATATCGTAATACTATAATATATAGTTTGCGTGTTTCTCCCCTGCGTTTTTCATTGAACTCAGCCCAAAATGCAACGCTAGGTAACAAGTGCGTTCCTTTTTTGGTTCATGTATAAAAATAAAAAATAAAAACGGGTTTAATACTTCTCAACAGGAATTCAAGCCACAAATCCACTTTAGAATTTGGCAACTTGAAAAACAACGCATCCTAGCTTTACTTAATTAGGGTGCATGCCTGCATGCATGCGTCTAACTTTAGAAACAGTATTATGCACTGCGTTTATTATAATTCAAGGTCTGCGGACTATTATACTGTACCTGTTTTTAAAACATTTTTACTACACAATACTTAACATTGTGTTTTTTTAAAATCTTGCACACAAGTAATACACAGATTTTTTATTTATATTTTAATTTAAAAAACGAAAACTAATACTGAAACTAAGACTGTTTTTGAAAAAACAAAAACTTATAAAAACTAACAGAGCCAGCCTAAAAATGGACGAAAACGGACTAAATAAAAAAAAAAAAACTAAATAAAAACTATTATTAAAATTCCAAACCTATATTAACCCTGCTATGGGTTTTGTGTTTTTCCTGTCATTTAACAGTACTTTTATCGTGGAAAGCACTTGATGCAATGTTTGATGCAACACATTGGTGCTGTTGTTTAATCCATCCTTTTCATTTTAGGCAGATGGCTAAGGTAAAGAACAGAACTGGGCATTCCGTCTATGTGATGGGCTGGTCCGTCGATCCGTCACTGACGGATGCCCGTTTTGTTGACGAATGATGGGAAAAATTTTAAAATAGACGGATTAAGCATAGACGGAAACCCCTTTATTTAGTCCGCCATCCGTCTGCAGTCCGTCATCGGGCTATTTTTCTATGCGAGGCTTCGATGGCCGCAGCGAGTGCGGGGAGGAAAATATTGAGTTGTTGTTGCTTGGGGGACAGATTTGAGTGAGAGACCAGGCTGGGAACAGGCTTCCAATGCGCAGTGACTCACTATTTCTGTTCAAATATCATCCGTTCAAATATCCTTATTTGTTTACAAAGCTTTAAATAGCCTCGCCCCAGCTTACCTCTCTGAGCTTCTCCACCACTACGCACCTGCCAAGCAAGTGCCTCAGGTCTGCGGACCGACCAGACGCTATTAGAGGTACAGAGGACTAAGCAACTGCTCACAGAGGATGGAGCCTTTGCCGTTGCCGGTCCCTCTCTTTGGAATGACCTCCCGATAAACGTTAGGCAAGCCCCCTCGCTTCCCTATCTTTAAAAGTTGTCTTAAAACTCATTTTTATTGTTCGACTTTTTACTCAGCATGAGACTTGGTTTTGTTTTTACTGTTTTTGTGCTTTTTAGTATCTTCATTATTTGTTTTATTGGTTGTTTTTGTCCGACTTACTTTTGCTCCATGTACAACACTTAAAGCGTTTTATCGATACAGTTGAGTTGAGAACATGTGATGTTATTGAAAATGGGTTTACTGTTTTATTCATTGTCATGATGAAAGGTATTGTGGTACTTTTTAATCGATTTGTCCATTATGTTCTCTGAGAGAAGGCTTATTATTCCTTGTCACAGGCAGGGATTGTGTGGATTTTTGTTGTTTTATTTTTTTCCAAATGTGATTTCTATGGGAAACTTGCAGCTTGGTGGAAGTAACATTGGGGCAGTGGGTCAAGGAGCAGCAGCTGTTCCATGAGGCCACCCTATTAGCACCTTTTGGAAAGCGCTTCAAGCCTCACCTGACTCTCCTCACCCGCACTCGCATTCTGTCGGTGCAAATCTGCAACAACGCAGCGCGAGAGAGATTGTCAAGTAGGAGTGACTACGCCAAACATGAATTCATCAAGTGCTCCAACCAAGGATTGGAAAAACACATGCGGGCTTGTTGACACTGTGACATGCTTTCCATGCTTCACGACGAGGAAGTCGATCTCCTCAGGTGATCAAACGGTTTGAAGAATGCTGGGTGCAGTTGTCTGCGTGTGCGGGTTTTTTTTTTTTTTTTTTACATTTATTTTATAAAAACAAATTCCTTTCTTTCCTACTTTCGTAGCAATAAGGGGGTAATGTGGTGTGTCCAATCCTCAAAGCACACACAGGAAAGCACTCTGCAATGACCAGATACTGATTAAATCCTGCCAAAAGTGTTGCTAATAATGTTGGCTGTAGCATTTTGCCGGAATAACAAAAACACATTTGTGACTATGAGAAAATGAAGCCTGTGATTGCTTCAGAGGACATCTGATGCAGCCCGTGAGACCCACTTGCATCTAATTGGTGAGAGTGATATAAGAAGTTACTGTGGAGATTGTTCTGACAGAGCTGTGCTGTGAATAAAGCGCCACGTTGCATCATTCGCCGCACATGACATTTCTGGAACAAACCTCCATCTGGTCGCTGGCGATTCTCTGTGAAATCCTTGAAAACGTCAAGACGCTCAAAAGCGTGTTATGATAGGTATTAATTAATGAATCCTCACTACCCCTTGGTCCACATGTGTCAAACAGATGGCCTGCGGGGCACATCTTGCCCACGCTGTCAAAAAAAAAAAAAAAAAGTCCAGTCTGCTGCATGATGAGATTATTAATAATTATTATTGTTGTTTCACAATGTGCTACACTTTCATGGGAGAAAAAAAAAATACGAAGACTTGCAGAAAAAACGTCCTCGAAGTAACGGAAACTTAAAACTGAAGTATAAAAACAAGTTGAGCACTGTTAATATTAGGGTAAAACAATAACTCTTTAAAATGTTGTATTAAAGTCCCTGAAAAGTGAAAAAACATTGACACACCCAAATATCAGCAAATATACAGTTATAAAGTGAGGCTTCAAAATCATGAAAAATTCAACTGTTATCTCTGCCCTCAAACATTTTAAGTTTGTCCACTGAAAACTGGTTGTTCCTTTGTCCAGGATCTTTCTTGCACACACTCAAAAATGAACAACCGCAACCAAACAAGTCCATCGTGTTTTAGTGAAAATAATACAGAACTGTGTGGGTAACTCATTATGTAACAGAATCAATTGTAGGTGCATGATTCTAATGTAGCACGGCGCTTATTAGGCTGCAAAAACGTACTTGACATTTTTGCCCTTGACGTACGATTCACATTGTAGAATATTCTGTTCTCTTTTCTTTTTGAGAAACAAATCCGCTTTCCACTTACAAAGCACCTTTGCTTTTGATTTGTGTTGCAAGCATGCGTGTACGCATTACTACCGTTCTCATGTCCTTGTCCAGCATTTGTCATGCCCCCACATCTTTCCATGGAATATTCGCCCTAAAATGAGAAAACCTGCAAAGCAAATCTGGAAATGAAACCCCATTTCCTTGTTCATCGAACAGAGTGGCAGTGGTCTCAGGGGAGATTGTAAACCCCTCGTTTGCTTCAATTGATGTAATGAGCGTCGTGTGTTTTCAGCCTCCCTAGTTGGGTAATTGCCATTTTTAACACCCATCAATGGAATATGTACAGTGGAATGATGAAAGGCATTAATGCTTTTGGAGCAAATATAGTTGATGTTAACAAGAACTCTTACATGTTTGGTTAATTATCTAAAAGATGCGATAGTAAATTTATATGCGGAGTCAGTGAAACGTGTAATTTCTTCTTGGCGCACACTTTCCTTTGTCCAACTTTACTCAGACTCTTCATTTCCAGAGCTAAAAATTGAGCGTCCGTCCGTCATTCGCCTTTATTTTTCCGATTGAATAAAATAGTACCCGTCTATGGGCCGGTCCGCCTCTAATTTTAAACGGCCGTCCGTTGGCGAGTCCGACTAAACTTTCACCAGCAACATCAAGCAAGCAACAACAACTCAATATTTTCCTCCCCGCGCTCGCCCGAGCCATCGAAGCTTCGCCTCGAAATACCGACGAATGATGGACTGCAGGCGAATGGCGGACTAAATAAAAGGGTTTCCGTCTATGCTTAACTCATTTACTGCCATTTACAGACCCTCTTTTACCCTAACGTTTGAAAAAATATGAAAAAAAATTGAAATAAATTCCTGGGATTGAATGGCCGGACTGTGAAAAGACAAATACATTTGTCAATGGCAGTTAATGAGCTAATCAGTCAATTTTAAAATTGTTCCTGTCATTCGTCAACCGTCAGCAAAACGGGTGTCCATCAGCGGCGGATAGACGGACCAGTCCGTCACATAGACGGAACGCCCAGCTCTGTTCACTTCTGATGTTTGCAATAAAACAGTTGAACTCTCATACTTGTGCTATTTTTCTACCACTATTTCCTTTTCTTTCGTCTCTCTTAAAGCCATTGACCCATATTTGCTGCTGGTATTATATCGCTACAGCAGATTGTTGCTGATAATCATTCTTCTTGTCGCACAGGCTGGAGGATCAGACAAAAAAGCTTCACAAGGACATGAAGAAAAGCACGGAGGCTGATTTAGGTTTGTTCCGCCACCATCTTGCACGCTCCGCTTTTGTATGCCATCGATCGCTACTTGTTGATTGGCAGGTTTTTCAAGGCTGCAAATATATTTGTCTTGTCTCGGTTCGTTTGCCCATGTGCCAGATCTTGGAACCACTCTACAAATGAGATGAAAGAATGCAGCGTGCCGCCTTAATCTTTCATCGTTTTTTCCAGGCTGTCATGTGTGTGCATATGCGCTTTTGCGTGTACTCTTAAAAGTCTATTGTTTTGTTGTGCCTTCAGACCTTGTTCTGGTTTGGTTTTCATTCATGAATGTATTTGTTAGCTGTAAGTAGAATGTTGCATGATTTTTATGGTGTTTGTTGTTTGATTCATTTGTAAGACAGATTAGTATTGACTGAGATTTCAAAAGCATTTTACCAATAGGAAATAATGGAAATCAAAATAAGGCACTCTCGAGTCAAACTGTAATGGAAACATTTATGCAAGTGCGAAGACTCTAAAGTGTCCATTGGCGTGAGTGGTTATTTGTCATTATGTGTCTTGCGATTGGTTGGCGACTAGTCCAGGGCACGCCTCTTGTCCAAAGTCAGCTGGGATTGGCTCCAGCCCATCCTAAAACCTCATAAGGACAAACGCTATAGAAAATGGATGGCAGAGACTGCACAGTAATGTGTATAATAATGAAAAAAAAAAAACTTTGTTTGATCATCCTTCGCAGATACAGTAATTCAAATAAATAATCACCCCAGTCATCATTTGGCCCTAATAACCCACATTTCTATCTGCGTCATTTGAGACGAGATCACAATAGCATCCAGCAGCGTGTTACTTGTCAGCTGGCGTGAAACGCAAAAACACCACACCGAGGTAATTAATTGGTTGAAACGGGCCTCTGGTGAGAAGTGTGAAAACAGACCAGTGACTCTTCCACTTTTCGATAAAGGCTATTTTCACCACAGCCAACCTGTCATCGCGTGTCTCCCGCAACGCAGCTCATTAGTTTGGACACCGAAGCCATAATGTGCCGTGTATGCTATACGTCTAAACAAAGCGCAGTTTAACAGTAATTGGTGCCGTCATTGTTGAGGTTCTCGGCGCCTTGGTACATATCCGTCATGACGGCTGGCCCCTGTGATCTCCACAGATTTGTACAAAAGTGGCAACAGCGTGCCATCATTTAAGAATACTTGATTAGTTTATATTATGCTAATTTTCACACGTTACATTTTTACATGTGACAATCTTTCAGCCCAGTGGATTGATAATGTTTTCTGAATCTGATCATTTTGAAGAATTCATCCAGTCATTTTTTGATAATAAAATGATTGGAGCCTATTGATTATAATAATTACTTTTTGGTAGATTGTGCTTCCCTGGATAAATAAATGTTAAACAAAAAGTATGTCAATTAAATCAATTTATTTTTCAATACTTTCAAATGGAGTTCTGAGATGGAATGCAGCCAATATTGTGGCCAGTGAGTGTATATCAAAATTGTGACGATATTCTCATTTATTTATGTGTTCCTTAGCCATGTCGAAAGCGGCAGTGAAGATCTCCGCTGACCTTCTGAGTAACCCGCTATGTGAGCAGGACCAGGCCTTTTTAGAGTCCATGACAGCTCTGGACACCGCCATGAAAACGATGGACTCCTTCAACCAGGAGAAGGTCAGAATCACACTCGATCACGCTCTCTTTTGTAGTCTTGGCTCTTGGAACTAGCTTGGCACGCCTTACGCACCTTTGTGTTTTTTCGTCAGTGTTTCTTCTAATACCGTCAACTCCAAAGTTTCCCTATGTCTTTTCACTCTACTGCTTTTTTAAAAGCATCTTTGGCATCATCCCCTGTAGGACCAATCTGTTTATCAGCTGTGACTCACTATTCTCAAACACAACATGTACAACAGAGAGGCAATAGCTCGAAAATAAGCACATTGTTCATTTCTTTTATTTCAATGTAGAGCATATTTTTACATAAAATGTAAAATGTGCTTTATGTTTTCCTCCATCTGAAAAAGAGCAAAAATTACATTTCTTTCTGTTTTAATGTATAAAATTTGGGTAATGTCATCCAAGTCTTCCGAAAATACTTTATATTCTTTGATGTTAGAAGCAGAGTTTTCATCCAACCGGAACTCGTTGCTGTCAACACACACCCCTAAAAATGGGCTAGACACGCCGATGGCATTGACTATACCGTATATGGAAGCGCACTGTGGTCTGACCACTGAATAAAAGTGCACTTCAATCTGACATCGTTGTTTGCAGTCGCACAGTGACAGACACAACAATAGAGACAATGTGGAGTGAGAAAAGTGGTGCAATCTGAGAGGAAGGAGCTGATAACAAAGGTCATTTTAGCTCGCTTTATTCCTAAATAAACACGCTGGCGTACTCTTGTCTTTTCACAACATTTCTTCTTCCGTCTCAGAGTGTTCAGGAGCTTTGGAAACATGGCCACAGGTACCTCCGGTGTGAATCATAGTTGCACAACGTGTGCATGCTCAAGGCATAATTGGGCTATGAAAGATTGCCTTTTAGTAAGACAAAGCATCCAATACTAGAGACTGACATCAGACTTTTTTTTTTCTTTTGATCTGGCATTTTCCATGGCACTCTTGTTCTAAGATAATGATCTCTTACTACATTTCTAAATTACATTAAACAACATCTATCTTCTATACAGTCACTTTTTCCGTGGAATCACATGATTCTAACTCATGATGACTCAAACTTGATCAAGAAAGCAAAAACTCTGGGATTATCTCACAACACCTTTTTGGAAGTATTGATAAAGTGCAAACCACCACTGTCACCCGCAGGACTGGAGTGGGATATCATTTGCAGTTTGTGTACAACACATGTACATATATTCTGTTCTTTCTTGATTCTCAACAGTTGCGTATACAATGCAACCTTTGTTACGAAAAATGAAGCAATCTCTCCCATAGGAAATAATAGAAATCAAATTAATGTGTTCCAGACACCTAAAAATAATGATATGCATTTTAAAGAGACTGTAGTTTTACACACAGAAAACAATGTCAAATAAACATGAATAATTTGCGCATGTGCATGAGATGCTTCATGTCATGGCTAAATTCTGGGAAATGAGTGGCCGACTCGCATTGTTTTGCTACAAAAACTTTGCAGGTGTATGAAAACTGGTATAAAATAAACCTGACCAATACCGAATCTTACAAATCTAGTGCATACGAAAACCGAGGTTCCTCTGCACTCAAAACTCTATAGCTGATTTAAATTTTTATTATCAAAGGATAAATTACTCGCTCACATTTATGCACTCTATTTGCTCTCTTGCTCCAATAAGACTATTTTTAGGCCCTGTCTCATGCAAGTGAGCTAACCAAGCCATATACTGTACTGCTGGTCCAATAGTGAGTCCAACTTTTGTTACTACGGTGACCAGGGGTGGACCCTGAGCTGTGCAACTTGAGAACTTCACAAAATTCTACCAAACAAGTGAGGCATAAACATAAGTCAGTAAATCGTAAATCAGGTTACAACAATAAAGGAAAAACAAATCTGTGGTGTTATCACCTCAATGATGATATGCAAATGTCATATGTGGACTGTGGACTGTACTTCATAAGCACTGAACTTATCTAGACACTATAAAAATAAATAAATAAATAAATAAATAAAATATACATAAATATAAAAAAATAAAGCCTACCGTCCAAAATGAAGCCTTTTTTTTTTTTTTTTTTACGAAATTGCAGCCTTTGGCACTTGATTGCATTCTACTACAGTGGTATTCAAAACACATCCCCGGGACCCTTTACGGCCTCTCGTACAATTTTGGGTGGCCTGTGGCATACCTAAAAATAATGATGGACATGGCTCGCAATGGGGGGGGGTGGATGTCGGCAGCATTACAAGGGTAACTGTCGAAAAAATGGGGAATGTGATGTGAATAATGGAGAAAACCACCAACACTACTACTACTAAACTTTTCTAGATATGCAAAAGACAGATAAAATTGCACCTAAAGTAGTAACAGAATTTTTCTTCATAACGTTGTGGAGATCAATATAGTTTAGTTTCAGAAACAAAAATAGTTCCATCTTCTTTCCGCTTCATGTCAAGGTCTGATTTGTCAAAATATCACATGAACTCAAGTATGGTCAGCTCACTACAGATTGCTTGTGTTTTGGTTCTGTGGAGATGGGATTCAACTGCTGCTCAGTGGAGGGGCGGATCTATTCTTAGTGAGATACTGGTCACTCCAAAACCTAAAAAAAAAAAAAAAAAAAAATTCCCAAACTATTTGCCAAATCATCTTTAGCAATAGCAGTTTTTCAAAATAATCGCATTATATAGACAATGTGTAATTGCTAGCTTGATTGAACGGTCTTACCGTGATTAATAAGTTAAAGTCAAAAAATGTTGACATGGCCCTTGCATCTTTCTATTTTCTGTATGCAGCCCCTGGCGGAAAAAGTTTGGACATCGCTGTTCTACTACAATGCGATGTCAAATTGAGTTCCATTAATTTGCAGCCTTACTCCAAACGCACTTACAAGCAATTGAAAAGTCCATTTTTCATCATATGCGTCCAATCACATTTTTTCTTCCGCTCCCTCCATTTCAATATCACTATCTACACAATAATGTTGTCTCGTTATCTCCATAGCAGCAGTGTTCATGTTTTCAGTGAGCACGACGCGCAACCTCTCGTTTAGTCGGAAAAGGTTGTTGATGCTCAACAGAGTGCAGCGGTTTGTTAGATTTCGATTCAGCCAGACGCTGATCCCAGTACAGTTCCCCCGTGATGATGGACAACCTTCAGCTTGAGAGGAACTGACAGCTCATCACACCTGATATTCCCCCCTTCTCCCCGCCTCACTAAATAAACTTCCGAACCTTCATTCCGCGTTGACTTTTTGTAAAGTGGCTCAACCTGAGCTCAAGGCGAGAAAGACATGGCGAGCGTTTCCGCCGCGCCGAATCACCTCAGGTTTGTTTCACACATCCGCGCCGTGCCTGCGCTTTTCCAGCTGACTGCCGATTCCGACGGCACCCACAGCGAAAGCTTGGCGCTCCTGCAAAAACAGACACAAAAGCAGCCACCCTTGGCTCGGCTGCGCGTTGAGACGAGATGCTGCGCCGCGGGGCCCGCGAGTGAGCGAGAGCATCCAGCGCATGAAACGTGGAGCGATAATGAAGGCAGCAGTGGCCCAGGTCTGTGTGTTTATTTCTGGGGCTGAGGAGGGCGCGCGGCCCCGCCGGCGCACTGCTGCCGAAGCTGAGCCCCAGTGTAGATGGCGGCAGCGCGGTAGAGGATCCTCCGTTTGGAGGGATATTGATTTCCTCTGCGATCTGCGTGTATTTTTGGGAGGCCTGTGTGTCGGGCTGGCCTCTGCCCCGTGACTCACTGATGGAGACTGCTGCTTGAGCGCCGGCCTCGGGCTGCGCGGGGCCTCCGAGGAATAGCTCTGCCCCTCCTCTCTGTGGGAAGGGGCAGAGGGTAGAGGGCACCGGCATGCTTAAGCAAATCTGCCGCTGCGCTTCTCCCTCCTCGCCGCATGCTCTCACCTTTTAGAAGCAGCGGCGCCGGGAAGGAGAGGAGGGTGGGGGGGGGGGCGGGTTTGTTGGTGTGAATATGTAAAACAAAAGACCATGTGAATTCCCATACACATGTTTGTTATTGCTTTCAGTTTTTTTTTTGTTTTGTTTTGTTTTTTTTCCCCCTCCAACCACAATCAAGCAGTTTGCACTTGGAAATGTGCCTCAGCGTTACAGTGCCTTCTCATAGCTGGTCAGGGCATTTTCACATCGCGCAGCTGCGACCTCGCTTCCATTTGTTCGATTGCCTTATCAGCTGTCCTTCTTCCGATAGCGGGCTAACGTATGATAGCTCATCATCATCATCGCAGCTGACGCCTCACATGTCCATGCTTCCAATTGTCCTTCTGTCTTTTCCGCGTTTCTCGTCTTGATCCACTCTGCCATGTTTGCGCATGTAGCTCCAACTGTCATTTTGAGTCCTGAAGAAACTTCATGAATTGTTTGCCAACTTCTTGTGCTGAGGCTGGAGGCCTTGAAATGAGATGTTCGTTTACCTCCATTTAACACACATGCACAACCCAGACACCCCCCGCCCCCTCTCTTCTACACACACACACACAAATGCACACGCACGCCTCCCTCCTTTCCTCCTCACTGTTAATTCTGGCAACCAGAAAGAAATTGTATTGAGAAAAAAAAGATAAACTGTTATTGTTTAAAATGTTTGTTTGCAAAGAACTTTCATCTTGTATGGCAGCCTACCTTCCACAGGATTTGAAATCAGTGGGGCTTTGCTTTCATGTCCGTCCCCTGACAGTTGCATCCTTTTGTATATCAAGCTTGATGAATATTCAGGGCTTTCACCTCGGGGTTTGCGTGCAATAAAATCATCACCATTTTTTTTTTTTTTTTTTAATTTCTCTGCAAGCTTCCTCTACCCACTCTCCCCACACGCATTTCCCCGCTTTTCCTGAGTGCACTGTTTGAAATGTGTATATTGTCATTTGTGGGGCGACATAGTTGCTAATGAGTGAGAACTGTAGCAGGGATTTAGTTTGAGTGTAACTCAATTTGACAATTTGCAATTTCACCACCTTTTGATACCGATGTGTTTTCATCTTTTTTACACTGTAGGTCAACCAGATCCAGAAGACTGTTATCGACCCTTTGAAAAAGTAAGTCTTTATTTATTCATTTATTTATTTAAATAACCTGGGGTTGTTTGGTGTGGGGGGCATATTCTGAAGGTTTGTTCAGTTATGTGGTGTTTCAGTCCATCAGAGTTTTTTTGTTTTTTTGTTCAACGCGTGATTTAACATGCGTTTAATCGGCACCAATACTGGTGTCGACCTTCCCTAATTTCTAAATACTAATTCAGAAAAATCAGCTGCCAGCAATGCAGAAACACAACAGTACCGTTTTATGTTTTAGTATCTTAAGACATACTTTCAACGTGATAAGCGCATTTAAGGACGGGAAGAACTGCAGTGTGCTATTGTAAAAGAGAACAACGGTCGGAGCAGTGCCGCTGTGGCGGACGCGTGTCTGGAAGACCGTTTATACGGTTCTTATTCCTTAAAAGTCGCCCCCATCTGTGCAGGCAGAGAGTGCTATTCCATTCCTTCAGCCGCTTTCTTTTTTCTGAAACACACACACTTGGACACAAACAGACAGACAGGCATGCAAAGCAGAGGTACTTAAGGGAGTGGTTGGATGCTCCCACTCATCTTCCGGAGGGCTTGTTAAGGCTTTGCTTCCTGCCGTGGCTCCTCCCATGACTTTTAAGTGTATGCTGCTGAAGAGGGCTTGCACACTTGATTTTTTTTTTCCCCCCACAGAAGCATTTCATAAAAGCAGAAACAATCATTGAAAGAATTAAACTCAACAAAGTACCACAATCCCTTTGAAGACACGTGGGTCAGTGTTAGTGTGCGAGTCCTTTCGTTTCTCCTCCCGTTTGCTCCGGTGGTGGAGAAATGACAGGATGGAATGGTTCTAATTTCCTCTTCCTGGTGGGCGGCAGGCGGACGTGTGGGCCGGCTCAGAATATGGCAAAGGGCCCAGCTTCCTGGGCCCAGAACAGTGAATCGGTTGAGAGGAGAGAAGTGTCACAAGATGGTGCACGCTCTCAAGCATACTTAAGCATCCAAAGCTGTGAAGTTAGCAGTTCGAAGCTTTTAATGTCATCTCTTCATTCGTTAACCTGCCCGTCGCTCTAGAAACACCACAACAGCGCGACTTATTAGTTTATCCAACAGTCCGGCTTGCCTAAAAGCTACTATGTTTTTTTTTTTAAAGCGTCCATTAAGATTCCATTAGTGCCTCACTAATGAATATTTCCCCATTGTTTGCTTGGCATCTAAATACTATTAGTGATTTTGTGTTTGTCAGAAAGTTAATATTAATGGAAAACCTTCCACAATAAACGTGTGTATGTGGGATTACTGACGCCGTATCTGTTTAAAAATGTTGGTATCGAGTCTTAATACTCGAGAATGTGTAGTAAGCACACGCACACTCTTTCCTCTGCCGTCTCGGCCTCTGTCTTTTCTATCTTTTCGCCCAGATGTGCACTTAATCCACTCAGCAGGGTTCCTGAATGACATCACAGTGTTTGTTTGAGGGGAGGGGATGGGAGTGCGTGGGCATAGAAGCATTTTTGTTATCTGGGCCTCCTAACCTTACCCTTTGTACACTTTGTGGTAAGTCAAGTCTGTTTGGAGATTTGTGTCTCAGTTTGGGCTGGGACTGCCCCCGGTTTAGGCCTACGACCAACTGGAACCTTGTGCCTTAATTATGTCGTTAAGACGTTTTTAGGATTTTCCAGAGTTCCGATTCTGGTAAGCCAATACAGTAGAACTTTTTCATGCCAAATACAATCCCATTTCAAAAAAGACGAAAATCTAACCTTTAATGCAAGTGCATTTATTTAGGAGGGGGTTACCGGCCACATTAAGAAATAATTATTTTACATCAAATCATGTGTGCCAAAATTATTAGCTTTTGCCAACAACACGGCACCTAATCTTCTCCTATAATGTTGAACATGATGGGAGATCTTTGTCATTTCCTCTTTGCACAATCTCTCAAAATCATCCAGCGACCAGGCTCCTCTCCTCTTTAGAAGCCTCCACAAGGTTTCAATGGGGTTGAGGTCTGGGGACTGAGATGGCCATGGGAGGAACGTGACTCTGTGTCTGGTGAATCATTTCTATAATTTTCAGTATTTCAGCTTCTGCTATAAAAATTGAATTTGTGTATTTTACCAGGGATACCAATAATTATGAAGTGCATTGTATTTAGGGGTTCAAGCCTTAACTCATTCTATCCCAATGACATATTTATGTAATTTCACAGAGGGTCTGAGAAAGTCTAGTACTGAATGAGTTATGCAATTACAATCACTTTTAGGGGAGAATCAATTATTCTCAGATTTTCCACTACTCTAGGTCGAGGTATTCCCCCCGAATAGCTGTGTACTGTGTATTAAGAAAAAAAAAATAATTTGAAATGAAATGTCATAGAAATCGGGACAACCAAATATTTAATTGTGCAAATTCAATTTGTTTAGGAGGCATTTGGGGGAAAAGGAACATCTAATAGTTGTTTAAGTAAAATTTTAGATTTTTTTGTTGTTTGTTTGTTGGTTTTCCAAAATGGAAAGAACAAATCTATTTCACAAAAAACATACACACGTTTCATTTGCTTTCGTGGGCCGGATCTTTCTTAGTTGAGAGACTTTGAAAGTTGAGCTGAAGTTTCACGCGTGATGACTGTTCAACCTTAAGTTTTGGTTCAAATTTAGAAGCTCTATTTTTGTTGTTGTTGTTTTTTTAGGTTTTTGGGTGGGGGGTTTCCAAATGTTGAGGTTGTACTGCAACAGTGTTTTGGACCTAAGGGTGTTTGCTGTTGCTTTTTTTCCAAACTAGCAGCATGTGTGAGTTTTGATCAACAAAGCATAAGGCAAGTTGCAGCAGATCAAACTCCCACTCACATGTTCGCCACACACACGCACACACACACACACCCCTACACACACATGCTCAAGAGGCCAACTGCTCCTGAAGCAGGTGGAAACCGTTTTGCATGCACAAGAGCACATTTAACTCAACTTCCCCCTCTCTATCCCTCTTCACTTTTGGAGCTTAGCGCATAAACAATTCCTCCTTCTGTCCTTCTTGTGGTCTGATGTGTATTTTTTGCACTTGTGAGTTATGTGATGGCGCTGGCAAGGAGGGACAGCCAGCTTCCTAGACCCGAGGGTGTTCAGTCCAGACTTTGGCTTGGCTCGCTGGTCCAACTGCCCCGTTTGTGGACTGGCACCGCTTCATAAACACGCGTTCTCAGCCAGATGCTATTTCCATCCTGTCTGTTCACCACACCCTGACCTGTCACATGGACAGCGGTGGGTGCGCTCCCGGCCCCCGGCCTCCTCATCTCCACCGAGCCGACCGCATATTGAGGACCCGGCCAGCTGACCGCTCTCAGCTCACCCTTTGCTTGAACTAGCGCTGCTTCTCCATACTTTTGACACCACGGGCGGACAAACTATGGCCCGGGAGCCATTTGCAGCCCCCCGTCAATTTTTAGCAACCTGCGCCGTAAACGAGAACACGATTTCATTTGTTCGGTGACCAAACCCGTAACCGAAAACACTCATCTCAATTTATCTTTCCCCATTGAAATAATTGGAAATTCCATTAATCGTTCCCAGAACCCCCACGTCGCGAATAAAACAGACATTCAGATGTTATGTAATGAGAAAAATAGCACTCCATAATATTGTACAGTACTTTGTAAAAGTATACAGTTAGGACATTATCAACAGCAGTGTAAATTATTAAATACCCGGAAGAACACAGAATCGAGTGGAACCGGGTCCATCATTCCGGTTGTCCCGAAACCGTGCAGATTTTAGAATGTCGGTGAGCCGCGCGGAAGAGCTAGGAACGAAGTATGACCGATTTTATAAAAAAAATAAATAAAAAGTGTGCGCGCAGCCCCGGGCTCCTGCCGCCAAAGCTGCGTCGCAATAGCGAGTGGGGGCAAGCTTCCGTGGTCCTCTCGGTCATCCCTCCGCTAGCAAGCGGGGGCCGCGGTGGCGGCAACTGTGGGCGCGCGCCTGGTCCTTCCCACGGATCTCCACAGCGGCGGCAGCAATCGCCCTTCGCGGGGTCGGTGATCCTGCCCGGGTCGGCCTAGCCATAGAACTGACGAGATGCAGCTTATGACCCAAAAGTCAGAATCGGCTAAGTACGTTTAATGTCAACATTGAGCCAACAAGTTCAACACACAAATGCACATATTTAGCTTATAGCTTATAGCATAGCTTATAGCATACGCAGCTGCAGCATATACATCAACACTGTACATACAGATACATCATATGGTTACATAGACTGCTTAGATTAGATAGACTTTCCTTGCTTGCCCTTAAAATGCAGCGTTGTGATATATGTGATATATATATATATATGTGATATATATTTTCTTTCTAAAGCAAGACAAGGTTAGGCAAATAAATTGGTGTTCAGTAGCATGCTTTCAGTAACAGCTGCATTATTGTATTGTTTTGAACTTCTCAAAAATAAAGCTCTTGTGAAGAATAATACTAAATAATGCAAAAAAAATGCATTAAAATATACTGGTTGAAAACAGCCGTTTGCGTAATCCATGGTAAAGTTCACAAATAGTAAAAAGTTCATGAAATTGAAGAACAGAGAAGTTCATGTGATTTGTGCAAAAATAACTTTTTTGTTGTTAAGAATCGAGAATTGTTAGGAACCGGAATCGTCCAAATTCAAACGATGCCCAACCCTAACAAAGAGTATATGCCTGTCAGTATTATGGCGCCCTCATTTCATATGTAAATATCCGTTGTTGAAAGACTCATAACACCTTGTCACAGATGTTCGTTAGCCAAAATGTGGTGTTTTATGTCTTTGTTTGCATTAAGCGAAACTTAAGTGTTGTAAGGCAAACCTAGGTGGTTGTTTTAAATACACAGCGTTTAGCTCTTTACTGTCAAACTAAGCATAAAATAAACTTCAATAAACAGCTTGCAAGTCAAAGCAAATAAATCATCAGAACAACGTATCACGGAAAACTGGCTGAGCCACTTGTATGTCAAGGCACCACTGCACTAAAAATATCATTTGGCACGACCCACAATGCTATTTTTAAAAAAAAAACAAAGTGAGGGGGGCCCCCCACATAATTACTGTTACTAATAATAAAGCAATGTGGAACCTCAGTATTTATATGATTCAGTTTCCAATATTTTGGTCTCCAAATCTTTTTCCAAATTGTCATCCGTTCCGTTATCGTAGAGTTGAAAATGGTCCGTACCACACTCATCCGCCTGCCCGCGTGACCCGAGTCTAGCTACACATAAAGCATCCGATCATGCACAGTCAGCTTCGGAAAACGGGTGAGCCGTGATTGGTCCTTCCCTGAGCAGTTGTGATGTCATTTTCAATCGACGGAAGTGACAAAATGGCAGCCCCGAGAGATGGCTAAAAAGGGGTGGATTAACTCTTATTTCACAAATGCAATATTTATCAGAATGCCTTGTTTCAACTAGTGTGCTTGCATCGAACATATTCTAGAAAAAAAATATGTTTGGGTTGACTTCCCCTTTGACTAATTGCCTAATCACCTTTAACAGAAAGTTGTGACATAGCAATTTTTTAAGTGGCTATACACTACCAGTTAAAAAAATTCGACACTCCTTCTAGTGCTTTTGAATGAGAAAATGTTTGTCCAAACTTAAACGTGGTACTGTACTATACTGTACATCATGTCTCTATCTACAAATCTTGTTTAGTAAATCAAAAGTGAAAAATGTCAAAGCGGCCCTTGCATCGTTGACTTTTACTATAGGCGGCCCTTGTGAGAAATAGTTTGCACACCCCCGTTCTATACAGCTGAGTCACACAGAGCCTCGAATGTAGCAGTGAGACGTCACGTTAGCATCCAAGCGAGAGGGCACTTGAAACTCTTTTTACATGCTGACGAATGAAGGAGAACAACGGGCAGCGTGGTGTGTCATGACAAAATTGCCCTTTGCTGACAGGTGTTGCGCGCACGTGAGAATACGCTGAGCCTTAGCGTGGTGTCAGATCAGTTTTCCTTGCTGTGTCATAAATCGCCTATTGTAGGGGAGCCGTCATGCCTGGAGGGCAGTTACATAATGCCCTGGCACTGCAAGCATGTGCACACTGGAGCACAGATAGTAGACTTGAGGATCAACATCAAGCCCCGCCATGAACTGGGTCAAAGTGGTTGTTTATAAATAGTGTCGGAGCGTGGGCCGCGGGGCTGGGCCGGGCCGGGCCGAGCTCCGTGATGTCACTCCAAAGGCCACTCCTTGCGCCACTTCCTGTCGGAAACAATCCCCGCTTGTCTGAAACCGAGCGCGGGCGCACGTCACTTTTTACTCGCCCTACTGTAAGATGTGTAAAGGAGATAGACTAGTAATTTCGCAATCGCCGGTTGATGGTGGTTCCCCGCATCAGGGGCGAGAGCTGGCGCGCAGAGAGGAAACGTCAATCAGGAAGCCCACACGTTGAGCGGCTAATAACACCACGGGCAGCGCATTATGATCTTCTGTAGCAGAGTGAGAGTTCGGCTGAGAAAATGCTTTAAATGAGTCATTCAAAAAATAAATACCAAAAAAAAACCATTATTTGTACGTTTTGGTCAGTGACTCACCTATTGTAGACACCTCCGTGAATCATTTTGTGCCCTATTTACTGTCACTTTTACACTCCTACACTAATATTTTTGATAAGGACTTTTCTGTGTATCAATTTTTTTGTTATTCATTATTTAATATGAAACTGTTATTTCTGTATTTTCCTAACTACAAGTCACACTTTTTGTCATAGTTTGACTGGTGCTGCAACTTATATTCAGGTGCGCCGTCCGGTAAAAAACACGTATGTCCATTTTTTTTTTCAATTTTCTCATTTTTACATAAATGGTGTTTCCGCGTTACAGACATCCCATTAGTCCTTAATCAAAGCAGACTGAATCTGTGTTGTTTTATTTCAAACTAAGATATTTGCAAACATCTGTTTTTGCTCTGGAAAACAATGGTGCCGATATTCTGTAATTCATTCATAAAGATTTTATATTCTACATATAGCAATCGGGTGCAGGCGAAAAGGATGTGATTATTTGAGGAGAGGCATCATTTGCTTGAGGTGACAACGTGCATGGCGATTAATTGAGGCATGGTGTCTTTTACAGTGGCGGCCACTCTGAGGAAATGTCATCTTGTTTTTTTTCTCATCTGCATAATTGTCCATAAACGAATGTAACTGCAGTGTTTCATAATGGGAGGCCTTTTACTGCTTCCACGAATGGTCATACAGAAAGTAATATCACATTTGACAACATCCATGTTACTCACATTGCAAGTACAATAAATGCTATTGTGTGCAATGTTAGCGCCTCCCATTCAAAAGCAACACCATAAGCAGCGCAACAAGTCCCGCGATGAAGCTCCCGACTCTGTTGCTAAGTTACAGTTGAGTCTTCTCCTATTTTTAGTACCCAAGACTAAGATTCTCGGAGTAAGAATATACTTTCATTAGAAAGGGTGATAATTGTCTCAAAATGAAGAGTGTCATGCCTTTTTGAACTACAATAATCAGATAATAGAGGAAGCCTAATGCAAAGCTGTCCTCCGGGGTTTGACAAGTACCTCGACGGGGAATGTTATTTATTCATAATGACTTTTATCAACGTTGTTTGCAATACGAAGTTCTCATCTGCATATTTTACGCAGCGCTAGTTTTTCAGATTTATTGCGAGTGCGCTGTGTCTCACGCCGATGTTTTCCCAGGTACAGCGCCGTCTTCCCGAGCCTCAACATGGCCGTGAAACGTCGCGAGCAGACCCTGCAGGACTACAAGCGCTTGCAGTCCAAAGTGGAGAAGTACGAGGAGAAAGAGAAAACCGGGCCCGTGATGGTCAAACTGCACCAGGTACGGTGAGAGCGCGCTCCGCTCGATGGCGCCCCCTGCCCGCAGAGGAGCGGAGTGGCAAAAGTCACAAAACGTTGACTGGATGTGAACAAAAATAGTCGAGCACATGCCCGTACAGTGCATGCGCGCTCCTTCACCCACGCGAGCTCGCGAGCTCTCAAGTTTTCAAAAAGCCACCGCTGCACATCTACAGGCACGTAATTGAGAATTGGAGACACACACACACACACGCGCGCGCGCGCGCGGACGGGGGCCATTACCGAAGCGCGCGCATTCACGGATAGCGTTGCCTAAGCTATTGCCGCTAACACATCCTCACGTGGAGATCCACCCACACACATTGAGAAAAGCACCGTCAGGGGAACAAAGACTTGAAGAGGCCCCTGCGCGCCTGCCCTTTGAATCCCCATGCACTTAAAGAGACGATCCGAACAAAAACACGCGGATGCCGTTTCATTTTCGAATCAACTCGCTGGGGTGAAGAAACCATACCATCATAACGCAGCGCCATAAAAAAAACAAAACAACAACGACAATATGCTCCATTTTAAATATACCGTCTCTTTCTCTCCGCTTCATAACAAGTCTCACCCTCTCGCATATTCATCGTGCGTTGGGTGTCGACAGTAGACTGACTACCCACTAATACATTCACACACACGCACACACACACACACACATGGCTTGGTGGTGCTGGAGTCCACTCACAGCCAAGTCTGCCCACATTACCCACTCCTCCTCACTGTGGTCGTGATTACAGCCTTTTTTGCAGCTCTTCTCCGTGGGAATTAGGCAAATATCTTTCTCTGCAAAAAAGCCAGTGACGCCTCGCTGGTGATGCTGACTTTGCTGACAATGAACTATATTTTCCATAACGCGGCTGTCCGATATCAACTGATACTGTCGCCTTTTGGGGAGGGGGGGGATAACAACTTTTTATAATGATGTAGTTATTAAAGCACATCACAGACTGGTGTTATTGTACAAAACCAAAAAGTTAAATACAATTGGTGCCTTGAATAGACCCAGACTTGTCCCCGAAACCCCTGCACAAAAATCTCTTAACATGTTGCTTTTTTTTAATGAAGGAAAATAGCACTGTTACTTGATTGAAACGTACAGTAATAAGAGAATTAAAAAGAATGAAAGAGTTTGTGCATCATGATAATTCAGTGGGCATTTTAGTCAAGTTAAATTTATTTCTATAGCCCTTAATCACAGGAAAGTCTCAAAGGGCTTCCCATGCTTAGCTGACAGCATATAAACGACATCCCCTGATCATGATTGAGCATTGAACTGCTCTTGCTGATGGAAATACCTTCGCCCCCAGAGTCAGTGTAAGACATGCAGACATAATATAGATTTGACGATGAAACGGAGAAGACCTTTGCAACTTGCTGATATAATATTGGTCGATTTTTTTTTTTTTTGCAGAAGCTAAAGAATATATGCCTCTGGGTATTGTATGCTGTGTCTGCATGTGTCGCTGTCAAGTACAAGCTTTTTAAAGTTTGAAGTGCCGCAACCTCTGTGCTACTTTTTTATTAGCCTGTCTATGGTGTTTTGCATTGTGTTTTAGCATTAAGCTAGTGGATTTTGTATGGCAAAGTTATGTGGTTTGGTTCAATACAAACTGTTTGTTTGGTTTGATAACTTCAATTCGGAGTGCCGATAAAAAGGTTGAAGCCTCTTTTTGGTAGAATTGTCCTCAGTCTGCCAATCTCTCAACGTTCAATGATCTCGATCTCGTTAAAAAAAAAAAAAAAAAAAAAAAAAAAAGGCGTCACACAACAGCCACACGTTCTACGGCAAATGACAACATCTTGTGGCGTCCCCGCAGGCCAGAGAGGAGCTGCGACCGGTCAGGGAAGACTTTGAGGCCAAGAACAAGCAGCTGCTGGACGAGATGCCCAAGTTCTACCACAGCCGCATCGACTACTTCCAGCCCAGCTTCGAGTCTCTCATTCGGGCGCAGGTTAGTTACGCCTGACTCGTCGTCACGCCCCCTGATCAGCAGTTAAGTAAGTGAGCGTGTACGCCTGGTGGCGCGTCTCCTTCGTAATGCGATTAACCCCCCCCACCCCCACCCATTGGCGGCCCACACTGCGGCGTTCGACTCGGGAAGGCCTCATCTGTCTGGCTCCGGCTCGGCCCCAAACCTGAAGCTTCTCTCTTTAGCATCACCCCATCCCCCACTCCGGAGCCACCCCCCCACCCCCCCCACCCCCCGGCCGTGTCATTTCCTCCGTGGCACGCTCCTGATTAGCAAACGAGATTAGCTCAATCTGTGCTTTGAACTTGCAGGGCGGACACAATTGAATCTTTCAATTTGCTCCATTCCCAAAAAGTTGCGCTATGAAAGACGTGCTTCGGATGAGTGACGCGGTCACTCCGGAGGAAATGTAATTGACCATTTGAGTCCCATGAATGAGCGGTTACGCACATACGCAGGCGAGCGCACGTGGGTGGCCAGTGGACCTCCTTCGGTTTGGACCTCCACTCCCTTCTCCGACAGCCCGCTCTGCGCTCTGCCTCTCCCAGCAGCGCCGGCGCAGGCACAAAGGCCGCCTTTGTTTGCTGCCACGGGACGCTTGTTGGGACGCTCAGGTCCGACCCGTCCACCTGTACGCATGCCGATCAATTGACACGTCTTGCATTCTTCTGCGGCATGTGGATTCAGTTAAGAGAAAAAAAAAAAAAGCAATACAGAAGATGATTCTTTGTCCATTTCCCTCGTGATTGTCTTTGTTTCCGACACATGTGCATTATGAGCACAAGCTGGGAATTTACAGTACTGCTCTAAAATTTGAGGCCCGGTTAAATGTGTTGTTTTAGCAACGCTAGCAAGACTATGCATTAGGGCTGCAGCTATCACATATTTTGGTATTCAGATAGCCTCCTGAAAATTCTATTGACTACTCAAGAATTTGGATAAAAGTAAAATAATTAAACATTTTGCTTCGTTAAAGAATAAGCATGAATACATGAGGATGTAACACATTTCACTTAATAACGAACAACCTATTGGTAATCAACTTTTTTTTTTCCTAAATGTGAACTATTTTTTTTAACAAAAATTAGCAGATGAAATTTTGGGTTATGAGACAAAGAGACATCAGAGCCAAATTAGCGATTTTTGTATAGTACAGTGCACTAGTGGTTAGCACATCTGTCCCACAGTTCTGGGTTTTTGGATTTGAATCTCATCTCAGGCCCTCCTATGCGGAGTTGTCATGTTCTCCACATGCCTGCGCTAGTTTTCTCCAAGTACTCCGGCTTCCTCCCACATTCTCCAAACACGTACGGTGTTAGGTTCATTGAAGACTCATGTAGGCATTTGATCTAACAATACTCACAGGGATATATTCTCTATCCTCCGTGAAGAACAACTAGTTTCACTGCCGTACTGAGCTTGGAGAGGAGCTGAGTCCCTAGTACAGTATATATTTTATTTTTTATTTATTTTTTGTTTTTTTAAGAATCGGCCAATAAATCGGTTAACAGATTTTTTTTTCTTTTTTGCCAAATATTGGAATTAGTATTGGCCTAAAGAAATATATCATACAACAAAGCTAAATAAAAAAAATTCACCAAGAATTCTTTTTTTTTTTAAACAAATATTGTAATTCTTTAAGATGGAATGCAAATCTATTGAACTTCCACGTGAAATACAACTGAACTGTGCGTAGGCAGTGACTATTCCTCTCTCGGCAGGTGGTGTATTTCACGGAAATGTACAAGGTCTTCAGCGAGCTGACGGATCAGATCGACCAGGCGGGCCTAACTGACGAGCAGCGGCAGAGGGAGAGTGAGGCCAAGCTCAATGAGCTGCGCGCTCTCTCCATCGTGGCCGATGACTGAGACGGCGGACGCATTTGGGATGCGCCGCTGGGGCCTTAATGGGTTAGTCCTTCCCACTACTTGTTTTAGCGGATGCCACATTAATAAAGCCATCAGCCAACGCTACTACCGCTTTCCTCGAACGGTGGCCGTCCCTTTAATAGACGCTGTGCCCCAATTAGTGACGTAATTTGAGATAAAGGCGGCTTAGCTTTTTTTGAAGTCTGTTACTCACCAAAACAGCAGAACCTAACGAGTATAGTCATTCAGAAAGGTACGTTGAAAATCCACAGTAAATTTCATATTCATATTCAAATATCATAAAAATTCATAATTTTTTTTGTCAGAAATCATTCAGTCATTCAATGTGAATAAAGGAAAATCAGGTTGCCTTAGTCTGGATTATGATAAAATACATTTCATCAATTTTTAAAAGTTCCGTTCAAGTGTTTGAACTCTTGCTTTACAACTTTGAACATTCCCGTAACTTTGCAATCCATGTAGAAAGTATAATGATATATATTCATACCAACCATTTGAATCACCGGTTAGGTGCTACTATATTGGTTAGCAACAGTATAAGTAAACAGTCATTCAGATGAACACGTGTGTAGTAGTGTAATCATTTTATATAAAAGTATATTTATGATAATGAAATCATAAATTGCTATTGCTCTCATACAGACTGCTGTTTGGTCAACTAACTGGTCATTCCAGCTGTTACTACCCAAAACAACAGCACCTCACTTATTACTCCATATTGTTGCGATCCACCCTGTCCTGTAATAATGATTTTGTTTTAAAATCCGGATCACTTGACATCAATTGTAGTACAATATAACAGTAACTTTAATTATTCCAAAAATGTGTTTTTGTATGCAAGGTGTCTGCAATTTTCCACTATTTGATGTTAGGGTTTTTTTTTATCATGATAATCAGATACAATCACTTTTCTTGTCGAGACTTTTAGACATTTATTAACCCCCCACATGATGTTATATCGCCACTCGTTGACTGACATCATCAACGTGGTGCATGAAGCAGCAAAATGCAATAAGTTACATGAGGAAGTGAACAGACTGAACAGTTGGGCTCAGTCAAAATTAAGCCAAGTGCTCCCTCTAGTGGGGAAAAATATTTGTTCCCAAAGCATCCAATACTGTCTTTGCTATACACTGATAACACTTAACTCTGCTAAGAAGGGTCAGAGGTCACAGATGCACACTGGGTGCTCTTACTTTAACATATAGTGTCATACAATTGCCTTGTCTTTGACTTATTGTGTTGTCCATTTTAACTTAAGCTAACTATTGATTAATGAAGGTGTTTCTAGTGAATGAAACTTTATAATTTTTCAGAGTAGTAGGGCCACACTGAGAAGAAAACAAAATACTAGAAGTATAAGATATCAAAAACACAAGTATAAAGTTGAAACATGACACATTTTTTTTAATCTGAAAACTGTTTTATTGCAATATTGGATTTATCTTAACGTTACTGCTTATTTCTCATCTTCCAAATTCATCATAATCCTACAATAAACTTTTGTTGTAAGATTTTTTTTCATGGATAAATAACCATTTCTTAACATGAGATTTTACCTGTGGTGTTATTTTGTTGTAAAAATCATTACTTGAAAACTGATTTTAATGTCAGGATAAATGAAGTCATCTTACTAATTTTCTTTTTTTATTGTAAATCTATTTTTTACTCACCATTGACTTAAAAAAATACAACTTTACTCAAGTGTCACTACTGCTTTTTTCTTGTGTTTTTACATTTTTGTTTTCAGTGTGATCTTAATACACCTGTTAAACAATTAAGTCTTTTTTTTTTATTTATTTTTACACCAGTGAGTAAATACTTTTACCATCTGTAAACGTGATATGTTCCGTGACAGATCAGTAGCATTTTATTTTGCCTACAATAAGAAAATAAATGATCAATGAGAACTGACTTTTCTCTTTTTTTCTCGTTTGTCCTTTTACTGCGTTTGACTCATGAGTGTCCTTTGAAAATAAAGACAAATTAAGTGAAAATCTCATTTTTATTTGCTGTTTATTGAACTAAACGAGTCAGTAGTGTTCACTCATTAGAAGCAAAACCGTATTTACAAACGCATACGTCACTGTCGCATGATTTCAACGGATCACATGAGGTTTATAAAACCAAATTGGGGGAAATGCATATCAAAGGAAGGAGGACGACATGTTACAAGTGAGACTTGGATAAACTTGGGGAAAAAAAACCATCAATTAATGCAATGCGTCTCTGAACGTTACCAATAACTTTGCCATTTTGTAAGTACAACACCAGCAGCGGAATAACGCTTTTGGTCCACTTAGATAACAACGTACACGCTAAATTTTGAACAGACGTGTGTGAACTAGTGAAGTCAAACATGTATTTTTCGGCACTTGCACTATGTTTCCAGTGTGTCGCCATTTCGTCTTTTTTTTTACACAGCCGTCTTGACGTACATGTTGGCTATCTGCTCCTGGAACAGCCGGCGGATGTCGGCACGTCGGCTCTTCAGCGTGGGCGTGAGGAGGCCGTTGGCCACGCTGAACATCTCGGGGTGCAAGTGGAGGTCTTTCACCTGAAATGTGATGCAAGGGCAAGTCAGTACACATTGATAACTTTTCCTTTCCTTACCAAAGTCAGCTACCTTAATGCTAAAACAAAATGCAAAACACCGTAGACAGGCTGAATAAACTAGCGCCAGTGATGCAGTTATGAACCTTTAAATAATGAAAGTTGGGAATTAGCTGTCAGTATACTGAAACACGCAAGTCATTTAGGCCACGCCATTTAAAGTCACAACACAGGAATGCACTGCATTGTGTTTGTGGGTGGGTGGACCTTCAGCTTAAACCAGGTGATTGATTCCTCACTTGTTCAAAGGATTTGAGGCCCGCCTCCTTCCCAATCGCTCTCATGTCCTCCAACACTGCCTTCTTTACATCCTGTGAGAAAGACGGTTATTGATATTTTTTTGCAAAAAGTCTGACAAAATGTGCACAATTTTTCATCTTTTACTTACAGGTGTTTGACACAGTTCTTCATATGTGTCCACAAATCCTCGCTCCTTAGCCCAGGTCACAAAAACCTCACGGTCAGGGACAACAATGCCTACCAGGTAAGACTGACCGCAGGGAAACACAAGCAACAACCTTACAATTAACACTGCTGTTGTGTATTTTGTTCATTTTTCTTTATTGTAATTTTTTTTGTTTTTGTTTTGCAACACAAATAGTTTTTAGTTGTTTTTGTAACTCTTACATATTCTTACTGTATTTTGCACCCTTTGGAGACCTTCAAAAACAACTGTTAAATCATAAATTTTGCCCCCCCAAATAAATCAGTCTGAACAGTACAAATCAGATTTTTTTTTTCTTCAAAATTCACCAAAGATATGCCAAAGATTAGCAACAAAATTTGTCTACAATATTATTTTTTACGGACAAATATTCCCTGTGGGCACCTTAGGCAAGGTTCACACCGCAGGTCTTAATGTGCAATTTGTTTTTTTTTTTTAAAATCAGAATTGTTTTTTTTTTTAACATGCATCTCCAAAGTGACCCGCAGAAGAAGAGATGATGTCACTCACGACGTAGTGTTTACGGAAGTAAATGTGGTCCAGGCATTTCTACAGTGAAGCGATTCTGTAGGAGATAGAAATGCGGTATTTGAGGGAAATTATGGGGCGAGGCTTTTTTATCCCATTTCATGGAGACGCCACTTAAGATGGACGTCACATCATAACCGTGCGTAAAAAATGAATCGATCTGAACCATGGCTGAATGATTAAAATCGCCATAAATGTCCACTTTATGCTTCATATTTGAAGTGGGATTAAATTAAAGTCAATACTGTTACTCAAAACAACTTTGCAGATTCAATTTGAGGTCTTAAGTTCCGAACAACGTTCCAGGCTTCCATGATCAGATGTGTAGCATACCTCTAAACTATCTCCATGCACAAAGACCTGCAGTACAGGCGTGCTGCGCGTGTACACGTTTTCGATCTTCTCCGGAGCGATGTACTCTCCCTGCGACAGCTTGAAGATGTGCTTCTTCCTGTCAATGATGCGCAGCGTCCCGTTCTGATGGTACAAAACAGCAAGTGTTTTTATTCCTACAAACGACAGACCAAAGCTACAAAGAGAGGAAACAAAATTGACGTCTTGAGTTTTCGATGCACACTTACTGGAAGCCACTGGCCCACGTCTCCGCTGTGCAGCCAGCCATCACTGTCCAAAGCTTCTGCCGTCCTTTCGGGGTCCTTCAGGTAGCCTCGGAACACGCTGGGACCGCGGATACAGATCTGACAATTAGAACAGCACAAGAATCCTTAGGGAGGATCAGCAAGCGGTGCCATTTTGTACAGTGGATACCAAAAAAAAAAAGTCGACGCACCCCGCTACAAATGTTTGTGATATCCAAAATGGAACCAAGATAAATTGTTTCAAAACTTTTTTTCCAAACTCAATTATTTCTGTTAAACCACAGTACTTCAGTTTATTGTTATTTTCCCTCAAGATTACGTTTTTTCAAACATTTTTGAATTGAATTGTACAGTCATCTGTAACGTTAATGGTGGAACAAGCTTTGAAATGCCTCATCTCTCTTTTCAGAGCTCTTTTTTTTTTTTTTTTTTTTTTCCAGAAAAACCTGGCATTTGAACAGGGGTGTGACGACTTTTTATATGCACTAATACAAGTTATCATCTTACCTCTCCCTCTCCATTCTTTGCAAAGTAGTTCATGTCAGGGATGTCCACCAGCTTGACTGTAGCACAGGGCAGAGGAGCGCCAACGTGCCCTGACAAGCAAACACTAAATGTGTCAACAGGAAAGGAAACCGTACGTCCGTGAAAATAAATAAAATAAATAGAAATAAAAGGGTCAATTACAGTACTGTATGTACTTTCTTCCATCGAGTGAAAAAACATAGAATTACTCTGCCTGTCACGTCAAATCGCTGGCATAGAGGAACAAAGATCATTGGATGGGAATCACTTTGTTAGACTATAAAATCATGTACATTTGTAGAGAGCTATATAGTGTCCAAGGTTATACTTATCTGAAGGAATAACAAAAACTACAATTGAAAAAAACATTTTCGTTAACAAAATGAAATAGAGTGCTTTTAACAAAAACGCTAACTAACTGAAACTGCATTTTACGTTTCTAACACTAACTATAATTTTATAGTAAAAATATCATGCGGTTCATTCATTCATTTTCATTTTATTTATGTATTGACGGCAAAAGGAATTTCAAACAGTTGTTTGAGAATTGTAGTTACTTTACTACACAATTAATAAATGACCTTTTTTCAATCTTGCAATTGACAAACACTCCATATATATATTAAAAAGTCAAATACTAAATACTAAAAGCATTTATGTACATAAAATGTACAAATCTGCTGTAAAAGCTCATTAAAATTAAATGAATATAAAAAAACTAAAGTCAAAATGAAATAAAAACTTAACTATAATGAAAAATCCCAAACTATTATAACCTTGATCATGCCAAAGATTTGTTTTGACAGTTGGACCATATTGTTTCATCAATTGGGTTGAAATGCCCACCCCATCGGAACAATGGTTTCGTCCCCTTCCTAACCTGCGGTCCAGTCTCCCGGCATGGAGAAGGTGCATCCCGCCGTGCACTCTGTCTGGCCGTAGCCTTCAAAAATAAGACATCCCATCGTGGCTCGGAGGAAAGAGAGCACCGTGGGGCAAATGGGCGCTGATGCGGTCAGGGCAAAGCGCAGGTTTCCTCCAAAGTTGGCCTGGAACACAAGCAAGACAAGCAAGATATGTGACTTTTTTTTTTTTTTTAACCAACAATAACCCGAACAAAATCCCACTTCAACAGCAAGCCAGACCATATTTTTTCCATCGACCTCCGCCGAGCCAAAACGCTCAGTTGCCAGCGTACGCGCGTCTCCACTACACTCCCACGGGCGCAATATGCTGCGCTTGCTTTTGGCACCGCTCGCTAGAAGAGCTCGGCTTCTCCTACTAACTTCTCATACAACATGGTGGACTCAGTGCAAGCTGCTTCGTGCTCTCTCGGAGCACATTTTGTCAGGAAAATATATGCTTAAAGATGGATCGAAACCATTGTTAGCTTTATTTCTGAAGTTAACATCATCGAGCTATGACAGATTTTTAGTGCCGAACTGGCAAAGTTTGCTTCAAGAGGTTAGCTTAGCATCTTTGGAGTACATTGCGGCTTGCCCAGTCAGCTGCAATAGACTCTAGCCACGAAAACTTAAAAAAAAAAATTTAAAAAAATAAAACATTTCCATTAATGAAATTAAATAAAAACCAAACAACTTTTTAAAAAATAAAAAGTAAATGAAGCTATATCTGATGTTTATATAACTAGCTATAACTATAGCGAAAACAACCTTCTTTTTCATCTCTGTCAATTAATATCATGTATGAGCATTTTGGCGTTTATTTGAACTCATTCACTGCCAGACATTTTCAGACTATTTTTTTACCCTAACGTTTGAAAAAATGTGGAAAAAAATATAAATGAGTTACTGGGAATGAATGGCTCGACTGTGAAAAGACAAGTACATTTGTCAGTGGCAGTGAATGAGTTCAATGTATTTATTTTGGAAATGCAGAAGAAGGAAGGTCCAACAGTCATTTGAGAATTGTAGTTTCATTTACTTTATTAGACAATACTTTGTGCCCTTTTTGTAAATCTTGCACTTGGCAACTACTCCATGTTAAAAAAAAAAACTAATACTAAAACTAATAAAAACTAAACTGAAATTAAACTTTTTTTTTTTTTTACAAAAGAAAGACTAATCAAAATGAATAAACCCTTCTAAAAATTAATTAAAACTAACTGAATTAAAAAAAAAAATAGTCAAAACAAGACGAAAAATCCCCAACTTTTATAAACCTGATCTAGCTCACCGCAATCCGAATTATGATAAAGCAGCATAGAAAATGGACAAATTGAAAATACTGCAGATGTTGCCGCACTGACCTGAATCCTGTTGAAGACCAGTTTGTCCCAAAGACTGTTGTTGCGTACGACGCCGCTGCTGAGCTCGGCCTGCTTCCTCCTGACGGCGTAGTGAAGCAAAGCTCGCCTCAGCGGAGACGTCACCGAGCGCAGGATCTGAACAGGGAGCGGACTTGAAAAAAAAGAATAAACGCAACTGGCAATCTGGTGGACGACGGACGCCGTTCTGTCAAGCGGACCTTGTCGTAGATGCGGTTCAGCACACGGGGCACGACGGGGAAGAAGGTGGGCTTGAGTGTTTTGATGTCGTCCATCAGGAGGGAAATGTCCCCTTGGTAGAAGCCCACTCGAGCTCCGTGACAGAACATGGACACCTGACATGGGCATAGCCTTCATTTAGATATCGGATCAAAGAAACGAAAGAAAGACCCTGAGTACGAATGGGCATTTGACCACTATTTTGGCGCAAAATTGATTACCGTAATCGATTACCATAATTTCCAGAGTTTAAGACGCCCCCTAATATAATATTTCCCTGCAAAATCCCAACCGAAAAACCTTTTTTGTCTCTACTTCATGTATAATACGGTCCCCCAATTTGCTGGTAGTCTTTATTAAAATAAACTCACACCAACTACAAAACACTCTCAGATAAACTATTGAAAAACTCTCATACACACCAATGAAAATCTCTCACACTTTACTAAACCCTCTCACACAACTACTGAAATTTTTTCGCCCCTATACATACATTACATAACTAAACGTTCTCACGCACACTACTAAGAAACTCATTTACGCCCCTGAAACGCTCTCACGCTAACGACTGAAACACGCACACTGACTACTTAAAAGCTCTGATATTTTTTTTTCCGCCTACACTCAGAAAAGTTCAACCAATACACATTTCTTTTCACTCATAATTTACAGAAATGCTCACACTCACTATTGATTTTTTTTTTTTTTTTTTTGCTCATACACTTAACTGAAACACTGTCACACACTACTGATACGCTCAAATACACACTGCCGAAATGCTCTCATACTCGCTACTCAATCACGCACTCCAACACACACTACTGAAATGTTCTCTCACACACTACTGAAACTTTTTCACACACATTGAAGATGTCCCTTACAGTGATAGCTTATCCTCCCGGACGTCAACAGCAAACTGAACGAATAAACAACGCTTTTGAATCTCAACTGCTTTGAGACACAATTAATTAACAATCAATTGATTGATTAGCAGTCTTGCAATGAGCCCACCTGGATCATCCGCTCAAACATGTGTGCCAGCGGCAGGTAGGAAATGGAAACATCTTCTTGTCGGATGACAAAGGAACCCTGGCAGAGGGAAAATAACGGGAGAAATGTTTCAGTTCTCCGGGGAGACATGAAGCCTCAGAGGCAATCAAACATCTTGTATGTTTTTTTTGGGGGGTTTTTTTTTCCCTCCAGCATTTAGAAAGCAGACTATAAGGAGCCAATTAGTTTAAGCAGCTCGCAGCCACAGGGCCAATCAAACACTCAGTTAATCATACCATTAAACACAGCAGGGAGGAAATAAAGGGGGGACAGACACAAAGCAGACATGAAGAGATGCTGTGGGAGGAGGCGGGAAGGAAGACAGACCTCCAGGATCTTAATGACAGAGGAAGTGTTCGAGGCGATGTTGCCGTGGGTGATCATGGCTCCCTTAGGCTTGCCTGCACATAAACAAACAAAGACATTAGTGGAGCGTCCCGGACGCTTTGGGAGCTGTGCAGCGTGGGTCGTAAAAGACGCCGACTGTGGGCACCGCTGCAGTGATATGAGCAGGGGATGATTAGGAGGTACCTGTGGTTCCACTGGTGAAGCAAACCACGGCCAGATCTTGAGGCTGGGGGGGCTAAAGCGCAAGGGAATAAAAGAATATCAATATCAGACCACCTCCACTAACTGCTGAAGCATTACGCGGGAATTCACACTGCTGATCGTAATGCCCTAATTCTGATTTAGTGCCTGTACGTATAGTGAGATCTGTAAGATTTTTGGGAGAGGTGATTTACATTTTTTTTTTTTTTTTACACAAATGATGGTCAAATTCTAAATTGTACAATGATCGCGGGCATTAGAAATGTACTGAAAAAGCAAAACATTTGTCCAACCTGTCTAAATAGCATTCGGACGTTTTGATGATGTTCAGCTTTGTACCCTAGAACACTAACGTAGGGTGATTTCCACCCGCGCAATTTTTTTAATGTGATATTTTGTATTGGGAAATTAAAGAAGACAACTTCCAATTTGGCATACAGTGTTGTAATTTTACATAAATTGATGAAAACTGTATTTTATCCAGAATATTACGTCAGGTTAAATGTACCCGACGTTAGTGATGGTGTTACTAATTTTAACGTTAGTGTTCGAGGGTTAATGACCTTTCCAATAAGGGAGTAAGGCAAGGTGAAGCCGCCTCCTCCTCCTCCTCCTCCTTCCCCTGGCTTGTGGGGTTACGAATGACACGCAACTAGCTGTCACAGTGGAATACCTCTTGTCACATGGAACAAGAAGGAATGCTCAGTTAGCGCCATACTTCCTGTATTTCCATTTGATTGTTTTATATTTATGTCCTCAAAGTGTTCCCGTCTAAACTTGTGTGAGAGACTACGGCACGTTCCGACTTAGTTAAAATTCCAGTCATATCGCTGCTGCAGGAACACAGACACATCATAAACCGGATGTATGTATAGTTGTATACAGTATTTTTTTTGTTTTTATTTAAAGAGGAAGTCAACCCAAAATGTATTTTTTTTCCAGAATATATTTCTGTGCAGGCCCGCTAGTTGAGGAATAAAGCAGCAAAATCCACCCGCTTTTAGCCATCTCAGGGGTCGGCCATTTTGTCACTTCTATCGACTGAAAATGACATCACAGTTGCTCAGGGCTCAGATAACGACCAATCATGGCCCAGCTTCAGAAAACAGGTCAGCTGTGATTGGTCATTACCTGAGCCCTGAGACACTGTGATGTCATTTTCAGTTGACAGAAGAGACAAAATGGCCGCTTCCAGACATGACTAAAAACGGGTGGATTAACTCTTATTCCGCAAACGCAATATTTATCAGAATACCTTGTTTCAACTAGTGGGCCTGCATTGAACATATTCTTGAAAAAAATATGTTTGGGTTGACTTCCGCTTTAACCCTCATTGTGAATGGCTGCTTTACAAGAGTGTCCCGACCAAGACAACAAGTAGACATGGAATACAATGACAGACTAACAATACAAAACAATCACAGCAGCTCCAGTGTAACCTAAAAAAAAAAAACACCATCAAAAGCATTTTCTGTCTACAGTATTGCCACTTTTGGGCCTAACACATGGAATTGTGTCAGAGTGAAATTATTTTAACATATGAAAACTCACCAAAGGCTCTTTGAGGTTCTGCCTTCCCAGATCCTACAATATGCACAAGGAGAATCAGCTGATGATGATGATGATGAATGGAACAACAATTGAGTGTACACTGGCTGCTCACCATGAGCTGTGTCAGTTTGAGAACCTCCACCTGGCAACAGGTCGCCCGCTCGGCAAAGGCTTCGCTGAAGTCGTCAAAGAGAACCAGACAGCAGAGTTTGGGAGTGACGCCCTTCTCCTTATTCTCCAACAGTGAGACGGCCTTCTCCTCCCGGTCGCACACCACCAGGGAGATCTCCGCTAAAGCCCAACGCCACACAAGCACAACTGTGAGTTCTATCGATCTACAGTATCTATTACAAATATATTTATATCAGTCTGATCTTGTGGGGTTTTTTTTTTAATATATATACACAGGACGTCTTACCAAGGTTCAGAATATGGACCATGGCCTCCAGCCCCAGTGTCTCGTACAGAGGAACCAGGGCCATGGAGTAAGTGTAGCAGGCCAGCTCTGTAATGATCCACTGCCGCCAACAGAGGGAGACAAAGAAGCACTTTTACACTCACATGGCCTTCCTCGCTCAGTCAGTTAGATAACGCTTTCAAAGTGAAGGAAAATGTCAGCCAAACCAAACAAAGACACTCGGGGAAATTATAATTATGGTTTTGGAGCTAATCTCATAGTTGAAATAGAGCAAATAATAGTTTTGCCCTTTTTAGTCTGTGAAAATGGTCTTGCCTGTTGGGTACAATAGAAATGACGATTCCAGCAGATGACTTGAATGAGTAATAGCTGTCTAAAGACACACAGTGACTGCCTGCAGTCTCTTCTCTGAACATATTGATTTATTAACGTAGATGCACAAGGACACAAAGAAACTGTCAAAATGAACTTTAGAGCATCATTCTGGGCTTCCTGGACGTGATTTGTAGTGGACCCCGGTAGACGTACAGTGTTATGATGTCACAGTATAGTTTTTTAAAGACAACTTGGCAGTTAATCATCCTGAATTTTGGCATTAAAAGACAATTACCATATGTTTTAAATAGCAATGTACAGTGGGTCGTTGGTATATGACAGAGTTCCCTTCCTAGGGCGGCAATGTAAGCCAAAATCTTGACATAAGAAAGAATATGTCATAGATAGATAGTCCATATCTAACATAATAAGTAAAGTCATTACAGTATATATTTGCATGACAATCATATAATATAAATATAAAACAATCAAATCAAAAAAAAAAGATAAAAAAAAGAAAAATCAATATGTATGGAAGAGTCAATACATTAATATGGGAATTAATAATTCACAAATGCATGCATCATTTGTACTTCCTTTCATTAGGTGCTGCTGTTTTAGTTTGCAATTACAGTTCAATTGCGGTTGCTCCCTTTGTCTCGAGTAATTACACTACCAGTTTTTTCCCAATCAGGAAAAAGATAGGCATCTGTTTGTCTTTAACTAGATAATGCATCTGCTGAAGAACGGCATTTGTTTTTTAATTACTAGCAGGCATTTATTATGATCTTGTACCACAATGATGTACATTGATGTAAATGGAAAGTCTATGATAATTGTAGGTTTTACAATATTGTATTTATCTATTTTTGGTCCGGTCACGTGACATCAGATTACACCAGGCGCGAGTCTTCTGGTTGTTATTGCCAAATAATTTGAGACAATCATGCCCCCTATAAATAACAGCTGGCATGCAAACATTCTGTACCTCTGGTCTGTTCTGTGCAAATATGCCAACAAATTGCTCTGGGTTGGGCTTGCAGCCTCGAGCCAGCAGACCAGAACCCAGCACCTGTGCTCGTTCGGCCACCTGATGGGTCCAAGAACAAGTGGATCAACAGGTTGTGCACAACAATGACAACAAGAATGTGGGGTTCAATTTACAAGTACAGACAAATGTGTCGCACCTCAGTGTAGGATATCCACTGGTAGGGTTGGCCTGGCTCCCTGAAGCCAAGGCATGGTGCATTACCTAAGAAGTAACACACAAGTCCATATACTGTTATTGGTTATTCGAGCCAGTTACCAGCCACCTTTTTGAATATTTCCCCCTGGACAGATGTGTTTTTGTCCACTGGCTTGTTCAGGCTATTGGTCATATTTTTGTATTGTGTGTTATTTTAAGAGGGATGTGTACTATTTTAACAGGTGTGTGTTCACTGTCCATGTGTACCGTATGTCAACGATTGTAATCTTGATTTCCGGGAGTGCCATTGCTGAGATAATACCGATAATACAGTTGAACACTCCTGCCCAGCCCCAAACGATCCCATTGGTTCCTATGGGTTTTTTTCTTCGGCAATTAAATTGAAGCGGCTCTGAGGGTACAGATCGATGGTTCACTGGTGAACTTATAATCAATATATCAGCTCTGATAAATATTTCAATATGTCCCAATGTCCTTTATTCAGATTACCGCAATGACCTGCTGGGCTTAATCAAAACTGATTTAATTTTGTAAATGTGGCTGCTGCAGAATGATACTGCAGGCTCAAATAGAGATAGGCAGATTGGTTATTGATTCATCGTGTCTTGAAGAAATGGAGACAGAATGTAGTGCACTACTTGACTGCAACTTCGTACAGACTGCAGATGATTCAGCCTAAACATGTTTGCAATCTAGGGAAGACCGTGACGCAAGGTATGGGAAATTGAGCTACGCCCAAACAGAACTGGAGCCTGTCTCAGCTGACTTGGAGCGAGAGGCGGGGTACACCCTGGACTGGTCAGCAGTCAATGACATGGCACATAGAGACAAACAAACATCCGCATTTAGAGTCTTCAATGAACCCAACATGGTAAATAAGGACAATTAGTAAATGTCAATTCCAGTTTCATAAAAAGTAGATACTGACTAAAAAAGTTGGCCTTTTTTTGACATGACTGTACAGCAATATTGTACAATAATGACTTGATTCTAATGTTCAATGTTCCACCTGCAATCTTCAGGCCTCTCTGGAACATGTCGTAAGCCGTCTTGGTGTCGTCGTGGTAGAACTCCAGCAGCGAGTCATCTTGAAGGAGAGCTGATCGCCTGCAGCTGGGATCCCCCTGCAGCAAAACATGACGACAGTAAGTTCCGACAGCAACACAGAGGAGAGCCTCGTACGCGGCCACTAACACACATTGACGGCTACAGATTGGGCCTGAAGGTCGCAGGGAGGTCGCATGGGCCGCGGACGGGTCACAAGCCAGTATGCGGTGAGTGAGGCGAGGGCTCCTATACCCAGCAGGGACAACGAAGACAGAGAGGACAGCGAGAAGGATGAAGGCAGGGACAGCAGACTCCGGTCCCCAGCCTGATCTGATTCGGAAATTTTAAGTCCCATGTTGGATCGAAGTAACTGTAACCATTCCTGGAAATTCATAGCTGAATGATAGAGAGAAAAGTACATTTAGTTCACCAAAATAATTTTTGAAAAAGAGGTTTCAAGCTCTTTATTGCTCCTCACATTTGAAATATACATACTGTAGCTTTGCCTTAATGTCTGCTAGCTTAATGCTAACACATATTAGGAAACGCAATATATAGATGGGCTAACGGATAGCATTGGTGTCACAGTCAGAGCTGGGCATTTTACAAGAAATTCCCGGGCCGTTTATCGCCTTTCACAACGTGGGTACCCTTCCACCTTCCATCTATCTGCCTTTTTGTCCAACCGGACCAAATAGTAATCGCCTATACGTCGGTCCGACTATCGTTTTAAACAGGCTTCCGTTAGCATTTCCGTCTACAAAGTTCACCGCCCTCCCACTGAGCGAAATTTGAAACGAAAGACTCGCCGTGACATGGAAGCTTCACCGCCGCCGGACTAAATACATCTCCTTTAAGGACCCAAAAAAAGCCTAGCCGCCGCCAACGGGAAACAGAAGCCTCATCGTGGCCATGGAAGCTACATTGCGGCCATAGACCAAAGTCGATTACATAGACTAAAAAAATGCGCTTCCGCCTATGCTTAAGCCGTCTATTATTTGTTTTTTTTTTTAGTCCATCGTTTATCGCCTACAAAATGGGCGTCCGTCATAGGCGGATAGACGGACCTGTCCGTCACATAGGCGGAATGCCCAGCTCTGGTCACAGTATTATAACAATTTAAACAACGGATATTTAAACACAAACAGCGGAGCATGTGTTGCTCGACAGATAATATAACAATATTCACAGGCATGTATTTATTATCCTCTTGCAAAAAAAACGACTACTATTACTGCAGCTTTTTTTGGCTCTGAGGCCGGCTCCATGTATAGTGTATCTGTATGTCTGTGTTATACTGCCCCCAGGTGGCAAAGATGCGCACACCAAAAGGAGCAGCACAATGTGCTGGTATGTTAAACTGAAGGGGGAAAAATGTGGTAAAAACTGTATATCAGAGTAATCAAAATAATTCTATGGCAGTTTATGCTGCAAGATATACTATTAAGTTTTTAGTAAGCAGTTCCTGTAAATTCTACATAATAAATAAATGATTGCATATGCATTATACAAAGTTTCCAAATTAAATTCAAACAATAATTTCAAGTGAATTCATGCTTGATAAGTGACTCATCTTTTTTGTATAATTAATCCCAGAGTTTCAAACAATAAAATTAAAGGGTTTTTTTATGCATTCCATTTTACGGAGGCAGGAAGGGGAAATACACCTATTCCACAAACCTGAACTGCATCCAGCCTCTGTGAGAAACTAGGTGAAAAGAGTGAGTCATGCTGGGACACACACTTGGCACTGCACATCGACTAAAAAACAAACTGGAGCAACACCAGAAAGTAATAATGAAACCAGTCACCCCCAAATCCCCTCCTCCCCTCATCCACGTCGCACCACTTTTCTATCCGACGTGAGGAGAGCGTCACCCGACGTACACTCGTGAACATTTGGTAGCGAGATAGGGTGAGGGGGAGGATCGGGCCACGACCCCTCCTCCACACCCACCACTGTTTTTCCATGTCACTTTATATTGCTCACATTCCGACTGAATGGAAGAGGACAACACTGAGGGAGGTCAAAACATTTTAATTAAAACTATTTACTTTGTACTCAAAAATCGGATCTGCCACCACCTCAAGTATTTTTCCTAATAAATGAACACACACAGACACCCCTTTCCGCAACCTTTCACCCACTTTCTTTCTCTTTTACTCAGTAGGAGAGGGAGAGCTTTACAACTACTTGCCTCAGTGGGCAAAGTGGTGCCCACACATAGCTTGGCAGGATTCAAAGTTAACCATAGCCATCCATTTACATGCCAGTCACCATGTTTCACCACAATTTACAGGCTATCTGCAGCTTTCACTTTTTCACTGCCAGCAGAGTTCTCCATATTGCCAGCCTTTTTTTTTCAACATCCACCAATCTATGTGTTCTGTGACAATATAGACAATAAGAACCGAACCAATCAAAAGGAAGACTCGACTCTCTTCTTTCACCAGAAAATAAGTTTGTTCCTAGCTTTTTCCGTCTTTTAGTAATACGCAATTTCACAAAAAATGCCCATTTCTAACCAAAAAGTGGAGAAGAACAGCTTTTTGTGAAAAGAAACCAGCAGAACAGTGACTTTGACATATTTCCGACAGCTCAAACTATGAAACGAAAACAAGACAAGAAAAAGGGCTTTCAATGGATAAATAACGTATAAATCATTTATAAGAAGATATACAACTAAGAAATCCATCAAATGTTTTTTTTTTTACATGACACTCTTCATCCAGTGAGTAACAAAAAATGGCTCCTGACACCAGTATCACTTAGTTAACGTGAAATTTCACGATTTCAGGATGAAGTGCCATTTCTTAGGATAATTCCTTTCAGAAAAATCACCTTTAAGATTGTTTTAAGGGGAAGTCAATCCAAACATACATATTTTTTTCAAGAATATCTTCTATGTAGACCCAAAGTTGAAACACGGGAATTCTGATTTAAGCAGCAAAATCCACCCATTTTTAGCCATATCAGGTAGCGGCCATTTTGTCACTTCTGTCGACTGAAAATGACATCACAGACGCTCGGGGCTCAGGTAACGACTAATCATGGCTCAGCTTCAGAAAACAGATGAGCTGTGATTGGTTGTTACCTGAGCCCTGAGCAACTGTGATGTCATTATCAGTCGACAGAAGTGACAAAATGGCCGCCCCCTCTAAAAACGGGAGGATTAACTCTTATTCCACAAACACAATATTTACCAGAATGCCTTGTTTTAACCAGTGTGCCTGCATAGAACAGATTCTTGAAAAAAATATGTTAAGGTTGACTTCCGCTTTAAGGATCTGCTGACACATTGTATTTACAGCGGCAGATGGAAATAACACCAAAATGTCAGTTGACTGTGGCGACAACTTCGTGAAGCTTCCACTCCCCCATCCCCCTATCTCACCACTACTGCCCTTTCTCTTCTGACTCCCGTTCATGAATAAAGACAATTGTCAAGATCTAGACAGGCACCATTGTCTCCCAGCGTGGGCTCCCTACAAAACATGAGACAAAAGACGTGGAAAAATATAGTGGAGGAAAGAGTTGACCAACAACACTGCTTCACAGCCTGAGTAATGATCCCTACTCAGACTATTTATTATTGAACGGAAATGTATATATTTTGAACAGAACAAAATAGTGTGTGAGACCAAGATGTAGGTTTACATTTACGCAGTTTAATTGATTATTTAATCAGCATGAAGTTTATATACAGTATATAAAGACATTTGTATCACAATCTAATAAGATGCAATACAAAAACTGTATCAAAGATTCAGCCTTCACAATTAATAATAATGCTCGGTTCTGGAAACACTGTTGAATGTAAAATGTAAATTCTTGTCATTCTAAGACGGCGCTGTTTATAATACAGAGAAGGTCGTAAAACTTAGAATTCAACCAGCACTTGATGGTGTACCAAAACTTGCCACATTGTCAGCATCTTGTGTCAAGTGGGATTTGCATATGAGTCAATTTGATGGATTGACAACAGGGGAAATTAACAATCAATTCATCAGTTAATTGTTGTTTAGTGTTTCTTCCAAACGGATGGGAGTCTATATTTCTGATTGTTCTGAGCTTCTGTTTCCACGAGTGTCGCATTGAGCAATGGTGGCAAAGTAGTTGTGAAGCAACTATTGGTAAATAATGATACCCAATTGACTGTGCCAATCCAAAAGTATTCATGAACAAAACATTAATACAGCTCCCGGATGTAATTACAACTAATGCGCTATTAGTGGAACATGATACAAAAAAGCAAAGCCACAAACTTAAGCCCACACAAAAAAAAAAGACAAGCCCAAGAACAATAAACTCCTTAAGCCTTTTCAAATAACCCTAAACTTATATGGCTTCCTTCTACTAATGATGCAGCGTTACCTTTCATCTGAGACCTTGGTGAAATCCAGTGAGTGCAGCCACCTTGTAAATGACTCAAAAGCCGACAAAACACACCAATGACATCCTGCTTGAGCGACACAATAAAAGCAAAAGAATGCAGCGTCCCAGGCATGCGTGGAAGAGCCCGAGGCAACCTGCAGGTCTGTGCACATTCACTCATGACACAAGCGCAGAGATCACATTCGCAAGTCGTTTTAATCTGATATGTCCTCTTACGGCCGAGAAGATAACAGAGGCATAACAATGTTTCGAGTAGCCATAGGTTTGAAAGAGAGATTATATAACCAAGTTGAACTTGTTCCTGAATATATTTGAAAGTACCAACCTGCTCTTAATAGAACGGAAAAGACATTACAGCATTACGACTGCAGTCAACATTACTTTTCAAACTTCAGCAGAAGCGGCTTCTCTTTATACTTGAATACCGTTAAGAAAGTGAAACTATTTTTTAAGAACTTTGCCTGTGCGATTTTTTTTTGGATGACGAGTACTGCTTTCAGTCTAAGAAGCAGTGACAATGAATGTCAGCCTGACGTGAATACTGAAGCTGCATAGTAGCTGACTGACAATGAGAGCAATCCTAGGGAATTCCTCCCCCTGACCCAGAAAACTGCAGGAGGCGACACCGGGAGGGGGCAGGCTTTTAATGGGCAAGAGCGGCAGCAACCAAAGGCCCGGCTGGAGGAATGAACCCTGCGCTCCGTCCACCAGCATAGTGTGGTCGAGGGGAGATGAGGTCGCCCGTTGCAGGGGACAAGTGAAGCCGGAAGTGGGAAGTGGCTGGGCAGCGGAAGAACAGAGAAAACGGGAGAGGGAATGGAACATTCCATGTTTTCTAACCGCCAATCCCAAATGAAGCGTGAAGAAACAGACACATTCAGTCAAGTATGTCTCCGTGAGAGGGGAGGGACACATTGACTGGTGAAGCAGGGGGAAAAAATCCTGCATGCAGAGAAGACGCTCCGCTATGAGCAGTCGTTATTTTTAGCTCCTGATGTGAGCCAGGGTTCGGAAACTAGCAATGTTCATTAAAAGCTGTAAGGCATATCAAATATGATATTGTCTTGGGGACACGCATGGATGCATTCCTTTCTTTTGAGACGAGGTAGAGTGGAACGTAGTGATGGGACAAGTCACAGAAGGATAAATCACGGTTGATGAATTCAGTGTTAAAAGAAAATAGCACAAGGCCCTAGGACACAGCCCTGAGGGACGCCGTAACTTATGAATCACAGTGGTTTTTGGAATAGGTTAGTTACGTGCGATTTCAGTATCCCTACCATAGACATTTATGATCCCGGTGACCTCATACTGTCATTGGCGACTTCAACTGTGCTCCTCTCTCTCGTCAACTAACAGCTTCACACAACACTTGCAGTAAGACGGAATACAACTCTGCACCTCCTGTATGCAAATGGGAGGGAGCTCTTGTCAATTTTAATATATATACTGTATATATAAAATATATATATTTATCAATATCAGTTGATATGAAATACTTATATTGTGATGATTTTTTTAAGCTATATTGCCAAGCCCTATTTTCCAACTTCATACAGTCATACTTAAACAATTAACAGTAGAACCTTTATTTTATTTTCATTTATTTTGAACAAACTCTAAAACTCTGGGAGTTGTTATTTTTATTAGTAGATTGTTTATCATTGTATTTGCACTTTTTTAAATTTATTACAAGTGAATGCTAAACGTATAGAGTTGCTTGTATTTTATTTTGGACTTTACTTCTCTATTGCAGAGTGATTGTTCTGCCTTTTGTCAGAAATAAACTTAAAGTCTTCAAGATTGTCAATGGTTTAATTTAAATTTTATGTGCAGCGGCATCAAAATGTCAGACCTATTTGTAATTGCCATTGGCTCGTGCAGGTGTACCTAATGAAATGACCGGTCAAAGTACGTGGCAAAACGCTTAAAAGTATTCGGTGAACTAACCGAAAAATAGAAAACAGTTAAGTGGTGGTTAAAAAAACCCCAAAAAACTTGGAAACGCAAAAGGAAAGTTCGTTCATCTTCCAGTGCGACTTTCCAGCCTCAGGAGGCGACAAAGGCCACAAAGCCCAAACTTTACCGAACATTAGTGAAGAAATTAAGTCTTACAAGGTCCAAAAAATAAATAAATAAGGAGAAAACTATACAATAGAAACGAGAAAAGGACAAACATCACCTGTTATTCTCGAGCTCCGCGCTTGATGGCTCCAGTCCGCGCTCCAAAACTTTTTTACCGTTCATCCATCAGAATCTGCTCACTCCTAAAGTTAGCGCTGATTATCAACTGTTTCCTGTGGCAACTTTCAAATCAAAAGCTCACTTAACTCGCGGTGGAGAAAAGGCCTTTCGAAAATAAAATAAATTATTTTTATTGAGTAAAAATAATTTCTTTAATCACTGAAATGTGAGAGAAGATCACATTGTGCAGATTGCCAGACACAGAGTGGTCAATAGCACATTCTAATCAGAATTGTCTATGTATCCATAAATGTATTCTGATTTCAAAAACTTTTGTCTTTTTTAGATTTTCATTTGTTTTTAAACTTTTCCCATGCATTGTAATTTATATCTGACATTTCAGGAAAAAAAAAAACATCGGTTGCCGAGCTTATCCTTAATTCATTAATTCAATATTAGTAAACATATTACTATTTTACATGTTTTATTATTAAAATATGATGTGCTAGAGAAAAAAACCCACGGCGGATTTGGAATCAGTGCAAAAAAAAATATCATAGGGAAAAGTTTATTGCATCTGTGATTCAAAAAATTGTTGACCAGTGTTATCCTTCCTCCTTTTCCTCATATACAGGTCTGAAAATCATCTGGGACCACTGCAAAATTATCACTTTATGCCAATAAATACCATGCCAACAGGTAGTGATGAAAAAATGAAGCTTCATGAAGCAATTGTGATATTTTTTACTCCTCTAGATGGTGGGCTTGGTTTAAAGATAAAGGCTAGTGCAATGGAAATTTATGAAAGTTCCACTGGCAACAATTCTTCATGAAGATGTAAAGAAACAAATTGAAGCAGTTAGGTCCAGCCATCCGTTTTCTGTACTCTTGTCCTCAGTGAAGTCACAGGTGGGTGAGAGGTCACCAGGCAATTGTAGGGCTCATCAAAACAGACAGACAAACAACCATTCAGACTCGGTTTCACTCACATTATAGTCTTTAATTAACTGTCTTCAACTGTCTTTGATATTGTCTTTAATTAACCTAATATGCATGTTTTTTCTGTAAATATCTATTTCATTGATTTTTAAACTTTTTACCGCAGTACCGTCTAAAAAATAATTATTAGCTCACCAAGTATCACCAATATGACCAACATTAAAATATAGTAGCGTAAGTATTGATTTAAAAACACAACAACAAGATGTTTGCTTTTTAAAAATGATTTAATAATGTAAGCCACTGTGACATAATTCACAGTTTGAATATAATCACATTTAAATATAAGAAATTAAAAAAATGTATCGAAAGAATTTAGTAACAATATACTGCACATAAAAGTTTGATAACAATTGCACCTAAGTAAATATTTTAAAACAAACAGTTCTCAAAAATTAAATGCAATGTATTGAGATTAATTCACTTTAACAAAATAATGAAATGTACTCATTGGAGACAAGCATGTGTTCTTTATCAAACAAAATCTGGTGATAATATAAAATCTAATACGTTTTCCTGGCAGTGAATGAATTGTTCTTGACCATTACACCCCCCCCCCCACAACACCCCCACCACCCCAAAAAAGGTTATCCATCAGAAGTCCTGCCATGTTGCGCACAGCTCGGCATCGCCACTATAATGAGCACATGTACTGCTGCTGTTCAGAATGTGTTTAACCTTAAAGACAAAGCAGCACACAAATAAATTAGGACAATATATTTTTAAAAAATGTTCACGATTAAAAAAAACGATTGCTTACTTTGGGGCTCAGTGGTGGACTTAACGTTCCTCTACTTAGTCCATCCCAGTTAAATCCTTCAAACCATCTGATGGAAGACAGAATATTGTTTTCCACTTTTGCAATAAACAGCAGACAATATTAGGTAACGTTTAGAGCTACGCAATTCCACAGATGAGTAACTTACAGACGTGGGTAGAGTAGCCCAAAACTGTACTCAAGTAAAATTGTTTGAATTGTTAGAAAAATGTAGTAAAGTAGTAAAAGTAAAAAATGGGCCTCCAAATAATTATTTGAATAGCCAGTGGAAAAAAAACTACTCAAGTACCAAGTAACTGGTAAGTAGGTATAAAATACGCTTGCGCAACTTCAGAGATTGCCCAATGGTATCACTTCAACTAAAACAATACATTAAATCATTATGAGATGACAAAAACTAAATGACAAAAACTAAGGGAAAGTGAACCACAAGAAATGGTCTTTAAGTTGTCTACGCTCATGAAACATCAACTCTTTGCGTATGATTCTTTTAGGTCATTTATCTAATATTAGTAGGGCACTCTAGAAATCACCCTATATTTAATTCTCTGGTGCCACAAATTGACATGAAACGGTTCATTAATTTCTTTCATTGTCTTAGAAATATATTCCTGAGTGTATTTTATATTTCATGTATTTTTTTTTTATTAATTTGGAATTACCTTAGACAAAATGTAATACAGTTGTGCCTTAATATGAGAGACTTGTCTTAGTTTTTTTATATAAAAGCCGCCGTTTGTTTTATAATTGCAAGTGTCCATAGAACAACTAATATTAATGCCGTACTGATGAGCGGAGAGAGAAGTGTCTCAATGAACAGCATACCTGTCTATCTTATATTGCCCGAGGTGGACAAAACAGTTTAATTTTTCAAATTCTATTAATTTATGTTTCACTGTATGTTTTTATAATGTACAATATAATGGAGTGCTGTATTTACTCATTAAAACACACAGAACAATACATTTTGTTGTTTTGGGGCGGCTGAAATTGTGTGATGGCACTTCCGTTATTTTCGATAGGAAAAGACAATTGAGATAAAAGTCATTTGAGTCACAAGCGTGATCAGGGAACGAATGAAAATCAGATCTCAAGGCACCTCTGTATTTTGAGTCTCGGGCTTTCGTACAGCGCAATATAACCTGCAGTCTTACTTGTGCTTCTGAATGTCCTTGGCCCCGTTTCTCCAACTGCCTAGCCTCTCGGAGGGATTGTGCCTTGGCAACGGAGCAGAGAGAGGACATAAAAATAAGTACACCAGCATGACTGCGTCAATCAAGATGTCTTTGGTGTGTATGCTTTCAACACCTGCACAGCTTCTTTATGAGACTGAAGGCACTCTTGCTGATTGCTTTAGGGAAGTCGATATTATCAATGCCGCGCACGGTCTCGCTGAGGAGCCTCATCGGGTCAACGCCGCTGAACGGAAGCCTGGAGACACAAGCAGTCTGTCACATGTACAATTCAAATTTTAAAGCGTTACAACCCTGATGTTTCACAAATCTGAATTTGACTAACATTGATCTCTCGTTGTGAGTTGTGTAAAATAGCACTTGTTGTGTAAAATAAATAGGTCTTAAGCGTCCCCTAAAATTGCTTTTTTCTCTTGTTCGTCTCTCTTAACCAACTTAAAAATCACATACAATAGAAAAAATGTGTTTTATATCCAAGTATTTCTTGGATATACTAAATTTGCTCCCACCGGTTAGCATAGCATAGCAACCCAGCTAGCATGTACTTTTGAGCAAAAACATTAGCTTTGATTTGCAACCCTGTTACTGTAATAGTAAAATTAAATTAGTAACATCTTTATTTTGTTTAATTGTAAAGGATTTATTATTATAAATTATATGAAAAAGATAATATTTTTGGGGGGGGGGCGGTGAGGGGGCTTTATTTTTGATATTGGTGCTGAAATTGTCCTCTCGTTCTGGAATGACCCTCATCCAAATTCTGGTCACTACCTAAACAAGGGCATTGCTTCATAAATCAAAGACTAATACAGTTAGGTGACAGTAGATGACAGACTGACCATGGCATAGCTTATTGCTAGTCCCATAGTTTCATATGAGAATTTTTTTTTCAAAACCCATCATAAAAGTGACGTTGAGCAGCTTCTCGGAATAGATAATGTTTTGCTCCACAGGGTTTCAACTGTGTAAGATGGAACAATGTGCGAAACTCACCCACCAGTCAGCAGCTCAAACACAAAAACACCCAAAGACCAGAAGTCTGCAGCTACACTGTGGCCTTTGCCGAAGATGACTTCAGGCGCCATGTAGCCTGGCGTGCCACAGAAGGTGTACGTCTTTTTGCCCACTTCAATCTTCTTCAAACATCTGGACCCAACCTAATGTTGACAAATAACGACAGTCACAATTCAGAAGAATGCAAATCAACTTCACATGATGGTACGCAATCAACTACCGGTAGTTTGCACAGCAGCGTTAGAAAATGTTGTCGCTAACCACAGGAAGGCACGCTCAGTTACCGCTGTACTGACTGTTTTCATTTTTTTTTTTTTTTTTATAATTATGTTTAGAATTGTTTTTCTTTACAAATATTTACATTAGTATGACTTTTTGATAAGTAGGAACTGAACCCAACCATCAACAGTTCGGTAGCTAGCTATGCCGACGCCCTCAAAATGCATCTTCTCTTCAGATAGTCCACTGGTGTGGCCACTTTATAGTGCCTCATTGTCGGCCATTAGTGCTATTATGTCATACAGAGAAAAGCCGAAGAGAGAGAGGAGGGAATTTTTTTTTTTAAGTCAGAATTGATAGCCAACACATGGTCAGGAGATTGGGGTTGGCGTGGCGTTAGAGCGCCTCATTGTTGGCCCTGGGTTTGCGCACCTCATTGGCGAAAGGCGAAGGAGCGAAGGGGGAAAAAAAATAGTCTAATATGACAGTCACCTTGTGGACAAGGACGTTGAGCTGCCATGGCCATCTTAGAGTGCCTCATTGTTTCAAAGTGAAAAAAATAGGTGAATTTGCAAAATAGTGAACCCTTAATAGGGGGAGTATTGCTGTAGGACTGCATTAGCGTAGAACAGTGATACACTACCTTGCTTTCCAAGTTCCAAATTCTGATTAGGTCGCATTTGTGGGAATGGAGCTTCTTAAAAAAAGGTGAAATAATTATTCTTTTGTCCTCTTACCAGTTTGGCATATCCTCGCTCATCCAAAACAACATTTTCAGGCTTGACATCTCTATAGGCGACATTTCGAGCATGAAGAAAGGTCAAGGCCTGCGTCACGCAAGCCGTGTAGAACTTGGTGCAGCTCTCGTCCAGGCAGCCTCTGTGGAATACAATCGCACTTGGGCACTTTTGTTCCGAGGTTTGAAGGTCCTTAATAACCTGCAGTTCAAAAATACATACTTATCTTTGAGCACGCTGTAAATATCACCATGGAGACAAGCCTCGGTCAACATAAAGAGGCACTCGGCATCTCGAAAGGTTTTGTGCAACCTTGGATCAACAAGAGAACATTCTTTTTAGATTGCTGCTGCTTTTATATACAATATTTGTACATCCAAAACAACACACAAAACATCAGCTTCTATTCCACTGCAGACATTCATAACGCTAACTACATATGAGCAGCAATTAAATATAAGCTATATTAAAATGTATTAAAATAAGAAGATGGATAAGCATGAGCACGATCACATCATGACATGCAGTCTGATTTGTTTTTGTTGTTTTCTTGCATCAATGCAATAATGGAAGGCATTTCTACTGAAATATTTTTCATATTTGACTATTTAACAAGTTGACCTTGGTATGAACAAGCCATACTGTACAGGTGTTTTTTTTTCTCCTGACATGTTGAACATGGACAATTTATCCCATTGGCATTTTCCATTTACTCTCGCCATGTATATGATTTTTGACATGATTTGACTTTAGGTACATGACATTTATATTAAATGATTTATATAAAATTATATTAAAATGAAAGACCTTTTGTTTATTTCTGACAAAAGGCAGAACGGTCACTGCAGAATATCCTCATACTACCAAAATCGATTTAGCAAATCAACACACGGAGAATGCACTGTAAGCATTCATATCAACCTTATAAACATACAATATACATACAAATTGCACCTTAAAAGGCAAATAAGACGAATGACATGGATGCAGTTCACTGTCAGCCATTTACTTCCTGATTGTAGAACGGCCACAAGAGGGTGCCATAAGTATTAGTGACCGGTATCAGCAGCCTTTGCAAGCACTCAATACTTGGAAATAAGGCCGGTATCGCCCCGATACCGTTACCTGCTTTTGGTACTCGCCCATCCCAAATGTAACCGTAGTAATAAGTGTCACGTCACGTTAGTGAAAATACATTTGGTGTTTGATCAAAATTCTGGTGACGTAAACATTAAGTATGGCCTCGTGATTGGATTTAAAGGGGATGACGCTATCTCCAGTAACATGACTACGCCACTTGGGTTCTTTAATACAAACCTTTGTTTTTTACGAGTATTTCAATGGATTCGCTCGGTTTTGCAGGGCCACGATAGGCGGCCCGCTAGTAGTAGTAGTCTGCTCGTTATTTTGGTGTAACTTATGTTAGAGATGCACCTTCTTCTTCGATAAACACGGCATGTAATCAAAACAATGCTGAACAGATAGCATCTGAAGTGTGGCTACCTGACCAGGAACGGACACGCGGCATTCATTAGGATGTTTCGTTCTCTCAGAATGTGCTCTCGCTGGCCCTTGTGGATAATCGCCTTCTTGTCGAGGACCCTCATGGCGAAAAGATCCTTGACATTGCTCTTGATGTGCACCTGGAAGAGGCCCGAATCAATCGATAACATTACAGGGAGACAGAAAATGCAGCAGGCATGGAGACAGAATCTCACCAGGTCTGTGTGGCCAAACTCCCCTACTTCGAGAGTGCTGATTATCTGGAAATCACTTAAAGTGGAGGACGCGAGGGAGGCGGCATCCTTGACTTCTGACCTGCTCACGAGGGAAACAAAGTGAGTTGGACCTCCTCGTTGAATGCATACACAGTGCGGTGGTGCCTTGTAGTTCCACGACACCAAAAGTTGCATTTGAACTATGGTGCTAGCTTAGTGACTTTGTTGCTACATTTAGGATTTAGCGACCGTTTTTCAAAAACGAATCAAGGGAGTGTTTGGGGTGTTATTGGAGACTTTAAGAGACATTCAAGTCAACTGATCTTGTGCGATTCCATTCCTGGCTAATCTAATCAATGCCCTGTGATTGACTGGCCACCAGTAGGCTACATGATGTAGCCTGCCCAAAGTCGGGCTAGTTTATGCATGACCCTAACGAGGACAGGTGATCTAGAAAATGGATGAATAACCTAGACATCGCAATTTGAATTATTTTGAGGTTGAACAACATTTTGGTGAAAAATACGCTATCTGCCAGCATACCTCAGCAGACGTCATTTCAGCCACTACGAAAGGACTCAGCATCTTGTTTTGCTTTTTAGGTGAGACATGTTGTGGCATTTTGCAACATTTCTTCTGAAAGCGCAACAGTGGTGGGACAAGACGAAGAATATCTAGCGGATGTTGTCGTGAAGGAAGCAAACGCAGATGGTGTCCGAGTACTTTTGTCCACCACTAGCCATTGTTTCAACATCAGGATAGTCTGCTACGATCTCCAGTGAGCAGAAGTGTTGCTCGTACTGGTTTTATTTTGGTAAGTTTCTACTTCCTGTTTGATTCACATTCGCTTGACAGGACTTGAGTGTTGACCAACTTTTCTGAACAAAGACTTTATAGTCCATCTGAAAGTGCTATAAAAAAAATATAGTACCGTATAAAGAAAGCTGAGATGCTGATTGTCTAGATGCAAAAAGATTTAGTGTTGCAATGCATGTTATGACATATTCCATTAGTGGTTGAGTTAATTTTATGCTTGTTCATATTAAAATTCAATATGCTTGTTTAAACCCATTTTGTCTGGAATGTAATGGACTGTTTTATTTTTTCAATAGATGAATACTGATTCATACCGCCTACTTTAGGTCTGCTTGTCCTTGTGTGAAGAAGAAGAAATGTGAAATATTTCAACTTTGGCATGTCCAGTTAATTTATCACGGTGACAGTGTGGTCTCTGTAACAAATAATTAACCAATTCTCTTTACTCGTCTTTGCATCCTGTGTTCTGTTGCATCTCATGACTGCTGTCAAACACCATCCCTCCAATGATATCTCTGAAGGTCCTGGAAAATAGACAAAAGCAATCACTGGACACTTGATGAAATGTTCTCCCAACTGCGTGCATCCTTGGTATGTTATCTTACTCTCTGTCAATGAGCAGACACGAAACATCACTGGCCGCCACGACATTCACAGCACGCACATCCTCTCTGAATAAGGAGAAGGCATTTCATTCAATTAAATTCTATGAAAAGCTTGTGATAACAACACAAGTGATATTCCACCTCACCCCCACAAGGCTTTTTCTCCAAACCACTGCCTCTCCGAGAGCTTGGAGAGGACTTGCTCTTCATCTCCTGGCTTCTTTTCCGTGATTTTTACCTGCGCCATCAAAACAGAGTCGGACGAAGAGCGAAAAGCAATGAAGAAAGGTGACAAATTCTATTGTCGCTATTCGAGAGACATCTCTAAAGCTGTGCTGACATTAGGCCCTCGTTGCGCTCGACTTTACCTGGCCTTTGTTAACGACATAAAAGGTGTCCCCTGAGGCGCCCTGTCGAATGATGTAGTCGCCTTGAGCGTAGCGAGCCTGTGGAGAGAAAGACGAGAAAAACAATCAAACTGAACATAAAAGGTCGGCGACGAGAGACAGCTTCCAAAGTGAAATGAAGGAATGGGGGGGAAACAAAGAAACAACGATCGCTAGGCGAGGTTTGTGTGCATTGAAAGCGACACAGCCGCGCGCGTCCTGCTCATTCTCGGTACATGTACCTCCTCCATGAGATCACACATCTTCATGATGGCATCCTTTGGCAAGGACAGCAGGAAGGGAACACTGCAGACACAAGGCGCGATTCACTCAGCCACTGGAGACCGTAACCGCGAAACACATGCATTCACTCAGCCTGCTTTTTTACTGTCCCGTTCTCTCACGTCCGGTAGTTTTACATGTATAATGTCCTGTTTTAATTTATCCATCACTACATTAATTATGATGAACTTACTCGTTTATATTTAATGTTCATTCGACAAAAAGATGCTAAACTAGCTAATGATAACAACTGTATGTTTTTTTTTTTTTTTCCAGATTAGATGTTGACTTTTTTTTTATGCCAGAAGATGGTGGGTTTTTTTTTTAGTCTGACACAGGACACAATAAAAAGAAGTCCCTTACAAGGACATTACGGAAGGGGAATATCTAGCTTCTCTGAAGCTGTTACGCCATTGTTGTTTATACGCCCTGGTGTCACTGCTGTGCCTATTTTTCTACTGTATGACACCAAATCTAGATCTCAATCGCTATTCACTTTACCTCTTTCTATTTACGTCTTTTTTACGTCATGTCGTCATACACAGAGATTGAAAACAACTAACAAGCTTATGTTGACAAAGCAGAGAGCATAAAGTGCAGATATCTGTTTTCAAATGTTGGGAGCAAGAGTAAAAAGCCTGTCAGATACCTGAAAATTTTACCTCCCTAATAACTAGTTGTTACATCACACCACTCACAAACGTTTAGTCAGCTCCTGATTAAGACACACTAACTGAGCTGGTTATTAAAAAATAAATAAATAAATACTAATAATAATAATAATAATAATAAAAAGGGATGAAAGAGACATCCATTGTTGCCATTCACCTGCTCAGCAGCTCCGACGTACGCGTGAGGCTGTCACGGCCGCTCTGCATGAGCACAGTCTGGTAACTCTTGCGCTCGATAACCCACAACTTGCTGTCCGACTGTGCTGAGGGGGAAAAGAGAGAAAGACGACACAGCAGTCGACTTCCTTCACAAACTTGTCTGAAGGGCCTAAAAAAAAAAACCCACTTGATTATTCATAAGCGGACATTATTACTAGAGAAGGACATCTACCATACATCTTTTTTTCCTAAACTATAATTAAAATCTCTTTATAACGGAACTGGATGTCTGAATTAATAATGATACTCACGCTGGTTCACAGAAGGTGCCTGTGAGCGGGGACACTGTCTGAACTTTACGTCCACCATCTGATGGACAGCCATGGTCGATATCTTAACCGTGCCATTAGAAACAGAATTATTAAGAAAGCTGTGCGCGATAGTTTAATTGCTTGGAAAATGAAAGCCTGACAGCTGACAGCTCTGCCTCACAATCTGCTTTATACTGATTATGGGAAGCAGAGGTAAATGTGCGCTCGACTAGCTTGATAATCGCCAGCTCTTTGAATGGGACATACTATTGGACAATTGCCTTTTTGGGTGATTTGTGATCTATAGAAATACCAGAGCTGGGCATCATCTAACCGTTACCGAGTTCCCGTCATACTTGACCCACGTAGTCCCCCACAGGTACCCGTTTTTTTTTTCGCCCGCACTATGGCTGTGCTTGCACAAGTAAAAGACAATCTAGTCAGAAGGCTTATGTTCCCCAGTAGTCATGGTGACAAGAGCAGTACATTGCCGGAGAATATAATCATCATTATATGGTTATAATTTAGCAGTATAATACACTTTTTTTTAACCTTGGGGTACTTTGACAGAAGCACGTCACCACATGTTATTAAGACACTTGTGAACTGTTTATCATGATACAAAATGCATCATGCCTCTGTTAAGATCCATCAAGGTGA
>NC_141221.1:10535000-10717500 GCF_054856515.1 Filicampus tigris | reverse complement strand
GTATGCACTTAAAAAAATGGACATCATTTATTGGTAATTATTTTGCGGACCGCTAAACTACGGTACGTGGACCTTTGGTGCTCTGGGGACCCCGGTTTGAGAACCACTGACTTGCTGGCATCTCCCAGCAGACGCAACACATCCCGGCCAGCCGAGGGCGCTCGAAAGCAGCTGCAGAACATGGGCTGCTAACGAAGAAGAAGCCCTTGTCTTCCTTAGCTGAACTAGCTGAGAGATTTTGTCGCCTAATCTCCAAAGCAGTTGTTGTTGAGTTGATCATAGTTCGATCCAAAATGATTCTTACTGTGAAGCCGCTTCAGGGAAAAGAATGCAGCGTCCACGTAAGCTTCTAAGTATCTTGCTGCTGACTTGCTAAGCTAAGTGAAGCCGCAGGCGGCTAACGCCTCTGACCGGTGTAGCCGCCAACCGCTTGGCATGGTTCATGTCATATGTTGAGATACGTTTTGACAATTTGAACGATCATTTGATTAGTAGGGATTGTTTTTCTTATTTGCATTCAATGTCGCACCAGTGAAGCTGCGGCGAATCAAAAATATCGATAGTTTACCGTGGGTTGCTATCAACAGCCCGACAAAGACGCAGACTAACGTTACTGCTTAGGTCATTGTACCACTCACCTACATCGCGGCAACGTATTTGTTTTGTTTGTTTTATTTAACTTCATGTCTGGCTAAACAGGTTCTGTTAATAATGATAATGATAAATGAGTGAGGCAGGGAAGTAAAATAGAAGCTTCCTCCTTTCTTCTGCTTGTCGAGTTTAACGTAAACTATTGCAATGGAGCAATACAGTGATTATGGAATTAAAATCGGGTCCAGGTATGAGTGGTGTTGTCGTGTCTCGGTTGAACTTATAGTGGTATGGCTGCAGTATTTAACTTGTATGGTAACAATGACCAGAAGACGGATAGCAGCGTTGAACATATGTGTCTGTTTGTCTTTGGAGGTGACGAGGACGGACAGGGTCAGAAATGATCTCATCAGAGCGTCAAGACTGGAAATTTCATTGACAAAGCTAGAGGCCATGTACACCATAGGGACAGTGGCTATACATCGGTAGGAATGATGCTGAAAATGGATGGAGTTGCCAAGTAAGGGGGCAAAGAGAAAGACCAAAGACTAGTTTTTTTTTTAATGAGATAAGACTTTCAGGTAGGTAGCTGGAGTAACAGCAGAAGATTCAGAGGACAGGATGAGATTGAAGAAAATGATTTTCTTTGGCAATGCCTAGATGGGGTTAAGTTGAAAGGAACGGAGAATATAGTTGAATTTCAGAGGCGCCAAAAGTACTCAGACTCTCTACTTTATTAGAAGTACAGATACTGGTTAAAAAAAGACTGTCTGAGTACTGAGTACAAAAGGAAGCATTTGTCCTTACTTCCCACAACTGCTTAACTTATACTCAGCCTGTGGTAGTTTGACAATGTTATAATGTTCCAGGTGACCAAAGATGAAAAAGTTTCCACAGTGAAAGAGCTCGTGTCCGAACGTCTCAACATCCCAGCCAATCAGCAGCGGTTGCTTTATAAAGGCAAAGCGCTCGCAGGTACATTTTTTTTTTTAACATTCGTGCCTACTCCATGAACTTGGCATCTGCTCGATTGTAGATAGATTCATTGGGTAAGGAAAAGTCTGCATACCCCTTTTCAAATGCCATTTTTTTTGTGCTATAGAAATATGAGAAAAAGCCAAATTCAAAACGTTTTTCCAAAGCTTTTTCAAAATTTTGCAAAATTACACTCAAAATCTCCCAAACGCATGCGAGAAAATGTTTTCTGGTCTATTTGGCCATAATTGTAAAAATTATGTTTGGCTCAAAAACAACACGTGTGTGATGGTGGCAGCATCATGCTTTGGGGCTGATTTTCTCCAGCTGGAAATTGGGCCTCAGTCAAGGTGGAGCGAATTATGAACAGTTTAAAATGCATATTAGCGCAAAAATCAATGTCAGGGCATTCAAGCTGGAACAGTTGAAATTACATATTCATACAATACAACAGGGGTGTGTTGACTTTTTACATCGACTGTAGAATTAGACTATAGTGAATTATTCACCCACAAGGAAAATTCATTGTGTATTATTGTGTCTATCACTTGTCCCTTTAGATGAACACAAACTAAGTGACTACTCCATTGGGCCAGAAGCTAAATTAAACCTGGTAATCCGTCCAGCGGGAGAGAGGACCGGCGCTTCAGGGACGGCCACCTGCAGCAGCAACGGCAGCACAACACAAGGAGGAGTGTGGCAGACTGTGTCTACTATCCTTGCAAAACACTTCAGTCCTGCAGATGCTGCCAAAGTCCACGAACAGCTGATTAAGGTATCTATTTATGATGGTGATATGAAGTGGCGTCAACGGGAATCCTACTGAGGAGCGCCAACGATGTTTTTATTAATGGGAATGGGCAGAGAAAGTCTTGGCCAACTCTGGTATGATCTTTAAGATGGAAAAGTAAAAAAAACAAACATAAAAACTAGGGATGTGCGCGACTAGTCGTTTAACCGTTTAACTGTCTACGATTTATTAAACGTTTAGTATTTCACCAGTCGGTTAAACGCTGCTTTAAGAATCACGCGTCTTGTTCCTCATGCCTCTGCCTCTGTCAACAAGCTGAGCACCAAGAGAGAGAATTGCTAAAATAGCCCCCACTGTAAATACACAAAACATTTGCATTTTAAACTTTGAATTCACTATGTATTAAATTTCAAGTTTTCCTGCTTATAGACCAGTCGACTAGTCGCAAGTAAAATTTTAGACTAGTCGGCGGGCAAATTAGTCAAAATTCCCATCCCTTATAAAAACAGTAACTATGGCCAACAGATGGCATCATAGAGTCTCTTTTGGATGAGAAGTGCACCAAAACAATGTAGTAGTAGAAGTAGTAGTAGATTGTTTAATCTGTCATCAGTCATCATTACAATCCATAATATATGCACAACATAACAGTTACAATCATATGTCCCATGACAGAATGCACAGGCAGAAGCTAAAGCTTATTCAAGCCTGGCCTTTTCTCCCCCTTACGGCAATGTGAAACTGCATTTACCTATTTACATTTTATGCAAACACAAGACAAAACAAAATAGCAATAAATAAATCATCTTCTAAATCATTCTGCGCAACTTTCCAAAATAGTTTTGCGAACAAGTTTAAAAAAAAAAAAAAAAGTGATTCACAGGTTTTCTAATGTACATTTGCATCATTCCAATATTTCTCCCCACAATAGAAACACATGTTCTTTTAATTCCCTTAGCTACTTTTTGCACAATGAACTTACAAACACTTCTCAAGCAATATTGAGACTCCTGGATTTCAATGATTTACGCTTGTAAACATGGCAGGCCTTTGGAAATTTGATTAGAAGCAGATTGTGATTGATCAAACTGTTGTGTTGAATCTACAATCCAAACACACACTCTACAGTCTAAATCTATCAAAGAGTGTCACAAAAGAGAAAAAAGATGACAGAACAATTACATTTAGGGGTAGAAGTGATTACATAATGTACAGACACGGGCACACACAAAAACACACATGCATGGCACGATGCACACGCACACTACTAAATACTACTACTAAATAATTTGCAAATAGTTTGTGAAGTCTATCAAAAATAAAATTGTTACACTGGTGAATATTTGTAAATATACCGGTATTATTTTGCCATCAAAAGCATATTTTCTTTGTATACAAAACCAAAAATTATTAGCATAGAAGTTGCTGTTGTACATAAAATATCTTTTCACAAAAAGCTTGTGTTCTGCATTTTTTTTTTTTTTGCTCCAAAATAAGTGACTTGGGTGAAACAGCCAGTTTTCTACTGCTGATTACTAAAAAAATGAAATAAGATAGAAACATACTTTTGTGTGATGAAAAGAGAGAGTTTAATCTTTCATTCGGTAGTTTCTGTTTTTACGTAGGCATTAAACACAATATTCTGTGAGCCTTGAAAGATTAGTCAGAATGCTCTAAAATGGCTAGCACTTAAGTTCTTTTAATGTGCTGTGTCTAAGTCACAAGTTAAGAATGTGCTGTGTCTAAGTCAAGGTACCAATATTTATACAAAGAAAAATCCAACAAAAAACAGTTTGTCCCTTTAATAGTCATAATAAGCATGAAATCATACCATTTATTTATTCTGTTGTGACTATTCGAAAATACTTTTTTGGGGGGGACAAATCTATTTCTTTTCCCTTTCTGAAGGATTATGAACGTTCACTCCGACAACTTAGTCTGGACGACATCGAGCGCTTGGCCGGCAGACTGCTTCACCCGGAAGTGGACGACATGGACACGACGTCGTACATGGACTGAGGAACAGCCGTGCTGGAGGCTGCCTACTGTGAATGCTTGGACATGCGTTAAATGTGATGCAGAAAGCACAGCGTGTGCCTAAACATCACTGTGTGAGTGAGCTTTGGATAGCTTATCTCTTGTTACAAGCACGTATCCGCAAGAGAGTCGGTCTGTGTCATTAAAACTGCAGCAATGTCACGAGACCTCATCACACAATATTTGAATACAAAGGAATCATTCATGCTGTGGGTCTCATGTTTTACAGCTCCCAGGGAACACAATTTGTCTTTGAGGATATTTATTTTAATGTTTGGGTGATGTGTGATGTTCGGAGACAAGGCAGTACATTTTCTCTTTGTTGATAACCAATGACCATTATATGCATTGTAAATATTCTGTTTATATTCAGATATTAAAAGTGACAACTTATTTCGGTGTCCTCTTGATGTGTTTACAAAGCTGATAAACTCATGCAGAGATCGACAAATGCACGTTCAGAGGCGGGGCTTCGGTGGCGCGCCAACCAATCAGCCGCCGTCTGAGCTTGTATTTCGTATTTAACGACCAATCGGATTGACGAAGAGCACCGTGAGAGCCGCCCATAGGTGGTAAACCGAATCACTGCTTGGATGACGCTTTGGGACAAAACGAATATATTGATCCTCTGTATGTTATTGCTACGAAGTATGACGGATAAACACGTCGGATGAAACGGGATATTGACGTTGTACGGCGGTAGGTGCGAGACCTACCAGTGCGAGTTTTGTGACCGCGGTTAACCGCAATTCTAGCACAAGCTGTCACTTCCTGACTCCAGGAGTAGCTAGCTAGCGTTAGCTGATGTTAATAGGCACCCTGTCGGCCTTATTCTGATGCCATACATCGTCTAATTACGATGCCATATTGACGTTGGGTCAGTGTAAGTATATTGTAACACAGTCCGTTGAAAATATCACAGTCGTAGAAAATATAAACATTGTAGCGGTGTTAAATATCCGTGCGTTTGGTCTGATGTGCTGCAAGGCTGCTGAGCACTCTCATCAGCACCACTCCTATTAGTCCCATGCAATTCTTCCCTGCACTTTCTCTGCACTGTGATTCAACATGCTTACTCATGCGCGTTTTTCTTGCTTTCTGACTCCAGCTTGACCCCCAACCCAGTGAGTGATCCACTCTCCTAGTGGAAATAGGATGGAGACTTTGATTCCCACCATCAACCGTTTGCAAGAGGTTTTCCTCACAGTGGGCGCAGAGATCATTCATCTGCCTCAAATCGTCGTGGTCGGATCTCAGGTGAGATGCTTCGCTATTCATGTACACTTACTATAAGGTGCGCTTACAAAGGGGTGGGAAATCCTGCTAAATTTCCACGGGGAGGTAAACTGAAGAATTTTTGGAAAATTTGGTGTCACATTCAAATATAAATATGAACATTTTAACACATTGCCATCATCCAGCTGTACACCTTCCATTCAGGGCGTGTGAGATCACAGGCAGTATGTTTATTCTAGTCCACATTCATGCTGCATTACTCAAGAAATTGATCTGATGAAAATACTTGACGCAGGTGAGCTTGTACCTATCCCAGTTGACTTTGGGCAAAAGGCAAGGCTGAGGGGAACATGCAAACTCCACACAGGAAGGCCAGAGCTGAGATTTTTATGATTAATTCGTAATATAATTTAGCAGGCTGCTAATTGTGACTGCAGTTTACAATATTACAAACATCTGACAGTGGTTTGCTGTGCTTTTCCTTTACTGACTACACCCACAATAATAAACATAGTGTTAAATGTATATTGTTCTCTTCACTATTCCTTTTTTTAGTCTGCGAATGATACTTTTCTAAAAGTGCTTATCCAAAAAACACTGATTACGAAAAATCAGAAAAGAGGCCAGGAAAGACATCAAATTTTGGTCGGGATGTGGATAAAATCTTTTTTTGTGAGTTTGTTTGGCAACTTTCTGGCGTGAACAGGGTGAAAGCAGAATTTTTCATACAGCTCAGTCGGTTGGTGAGTGTGTCATTACTAGTGTGTGAAGTAATGACTCAATGGGTGGTGCTAGTGTAGGTGTCACTGTGGTATGTCAACTTGTCTCCTAACAGAGTAGCGGGAAGAGCTCGGTGCTGGAGAGCCTGGTTGGACGTGATTTCCTACCCCGAGGCTCGGGGATCGTCACCAGACGACCGCTGGTGCTGCAGCTTGTCAACGTCGCACCTCCGGAGGAGCGGCTGAAGACTGAAAATGGTCTATAGCGTAGTAATCATAAAGCTGATGAATTAAGAGCATGTTCACAATTACGTTTGGCAAATGTTCAATCTGTGATGCCTGTTGTATATTTTTCCTGCTTCTTGGAGTACCGTCATTTTTATCTTGTCACGCCATAGTTGCTCACCGTATTTCTTTTAAAGCCTTCTTCCTTCTGTACTAACACACGCTCTTTTTCCCCCCTTCTTTTTTTGTAATACTTTCCAGGAAATGAAGTTAAACAAACTGCACAAAACAGCTACTCAGGTCTCTTCAAATTCCTCTGTGCATGTATTCTTCCTCACTTCTGTCTCTATTGCGTTTGGTATAACAGTACATTGGACAGATGCATCTCAGTTCCTTAGAATATCCTGGAAGACATCATTTCTTTGAGTAGCTCAACTGAAAAAGCGATGTTCAATTTATATAATTTCACTACATTGAATTAATTGTTTATATATAGAGTCCAGTATTTGAATACAGGTATTGCATAAGAATCAATTATTTTTTAATATCCAAATGAGGTAGGAATTGATCTGAAAAGTATTTTCCTGTGTTTAAAGGGGAAGTCATCCCTAACGTTTTTTGTTTTTTTTTCCAGAATATGTTCTATGCAGGCCCACTAGTTGAAACCGGACATTCTGATTGATATTGCGTTTATGGAATATAACAAAATCCACCCGGGTTTAGCCATTATGTCACATCCATTTAGCACTTATTTGATAAATATTCACAGACCTTCGGGGCTCAGGTAACGACCAATCACGGCTCACCTGTTTTCTGAAGCTGAGCCGCGATTGGTCGTTATCTGAGGCCTTAGCATCTGTGATGTCATTTTCAGTCGACAGAAGTGACAAAATGGCCGCCCCCTGAGATGGCTAAAAACAGGTGGATTTTGCTGTTTAACTCATATTCCACAAACGCAATGTTAATCAGAATGCATTGTTTCAACTAGTAGGCCTTCTGGGAACATATTCTTGAAAAAAAAAAAATGGGTTGACATTTTTTTATCGAATCAATATAATGACTTTCACTTTTTGAATTTAAATACTGAGATAAATGGATGTTTTAATGTATTGAGATGCACTTGTATATCCGGCACTCCTGCACAATCCACTGCGACACTGAGATTAAATACAAGAGCTGTATATTATTTTCCCCATCATGCTGCTAAAAAAAAAAAAATCAAAATTTTTTTATGCCAGTAGTGTGGTAGGTTGTACATTTGTAAACCACTACAAGCACAATATCAAACATTGTCAATTCTGTTATTCTTTGTAAAAACAGACTTTTGATAGAGCTTTTGTATTGGATCTCATGAAGTCACGCAGGTGTAGCTAATGTTCTTGTTGCCAGTGAATGTGCATGTTTTCCCTTTTTTTTTCTTGACTCCAAATGACTCAATTCCATTTGTCTGATAAGGTGTCAAAGCTGAAGAATGGGGCACATTCCTGCACTGCAAGAATCAGGTTTGCTCCCTGCTGCTGTTCTCTGTGTGTGACTTTTGAGCTCTTCCTCATTCTATATGTATTTTTTTAAAAAGGTTTTCACAGATTTTGGTGAAATTCGTCAGGAAATCGAGGCAGAGACTGAACGCTCTTCAGGCAACAACAAGGTAAGGAGGAAGCTCGGTCATGATGTGCAATACGTTTTTAATCTCCACTAAAGAGGTTAAGTGGTTATCATGGGTTTGTATGTACATTTGAATGTTTTTTTTTTTTTTTAACAGTCAGCTTTCTAAGGAGCTTCAAATTTTTTTGGTTGATTGTCACTGATGTAACAAGTCTGTGCTGGTGGCTTTATTAGCTTCATATACTGTATCTTGATTGTTAATTTTATGCTTACTTCCACGTCCACCAGGGTATCACTCCGGAGCCCATACATTTGAAGATTTTCTCCCCCAAAGTCCTCAATCTGACCCTTGTTGACTTGCCTGGCATCACGAAGGTAAAGTCACGCGTTCATACATTCACATCCATAACCAAGCGTACTTGATTAACTCACTGTGGCCGCAGGTCCCCGTCGGGGACCAGCCCGAGGACATCGAGTCCCAAGTGCAGGAGATGATCTTGTCCTTCATCTCCAATCCCAACTCCCTCATCCTCTCCGTGTCCGCCGCCAACTCCGACTTGGCCACCTCGGACGCTCTGAAATTGGCTCGTGAGGTCGATCCAGATGGTGAGATATTTGAAACACAGCAGCTGCTCAACATCCTTTACTTCTACATTGGTTATTTTGTTATGTAACATGCTGAAAAGTAGGACGCGAGCCACTTTAGGTGATGACACCCACTGGTCTTGTCATTTCATTGTTAGCACAATTGTTTCTGCTGTGGCGCTTTAGCTGAAGTAGTCAGTGAAGTTTGCCATTCCCTCCAATCAGAAATTTGAAGAAATGAATATTCAGAAAAGGTACAATAACAGCACTAGGTGAAAAGAGTCTCGCAGTTGTATGAATGGCAACATGTTACATTGGTGAATTGTATATTCTGCTATCTAGTGGAAGAGTATTTAATTGTTCTGCCTGTCACTATGTGTCACTTGGATAGATTGATTTCACACCAATTCGGTGAAAATGGACTGTGTGCACAGCGGTTGGAAATCATTGCCTCACATTGTGTTCCTTGTGTCCACCAGGTCGACGGACGCTGCTCGTAGTCAGCAAACTGGATTTGATGGATGCAGGGACAGACGCTCTCGAGGTGCTTCTCGGTCGAGTCATTCCAGTCCGGCTCGGTATCATCGGGGTGGTTAACAGGTTGGCGGTAGCGATGAGACCAGTTTTCCCCAAGTTCTTGCTGATCATCCATTAATTCACGATTTGACGCCCGTAGGAGCCAGCACGACATCAACACGCAGAAGAGCCTGGGGGACAGCATGAAGGACGAGCAGGCCTTCTTGCAGCGCCATTACCCGTCGCTGGCCTCCCGCGCCGGCTCCCGCTTCCTGGCCAAGACGCTCAGCAGGCTGCTCATGCACCACATCCGAGACTGCCTGCCGGATCTCAAGACCCGCGTGACGGTGCTCAGCGCCCAGTACCAATCGCGCCTCAACAGCTACGGCCAGCCGGTGGAGGACCACAGCGCCACTCTGCTGCAGATTGTGACCAAGTTCGCAAGTGATTACTGCAACACCATCGAAGGAACGGCGCGCTATATTCAAACCTCGGAGCTGTGAGTGTGATAAGTCACTTATAAGATGGTGTCAGCGTTTTTAATAATCTCACGTGTCAGCAAAAGTTCTCTCTTAGCACAATCAAATTCATGTAAATATGCGATGAGCAAACAGCAATGCGAATGTAGTGGTAGGCCAACTAAATCATGCACGTTATTTATGTAATTTTCAATAGGGGGTAGGTATTTTGTACATTAGTCCAACAAAATGAATGCCTAGGGCTGTGCAATTAGTCGAAATTCAATTACAATTACGATGACTACACTCCACGATTACAAAATTGGCATAATCGTAAAAAAACCCTATTATTAATAATATGCATTTATATCCAACACACTATGTTTGTATACACAAGGAAATCATAGTTGAATTTATACATTTGCACCTTTATTTTATAAGAACTGATTTTAGAAATTGTGTTTGGTCCAAAAGTAACTTACATGATCATAAGTGTTTCAAAGAAAATGTATTTGTCTTTATATTTTTTACATTTAAACATTTTCTTTTTTTGTACCAAAAAACAAATGATTGTTTAAATAATCGCGATTTCAATTATTACCGAAATAATCGTGATCAATATTTTGTTCATAATGGAGAAGCCCTACAAATGCCTATGAGCTCAATAAAATACGAGGGGACCAATATAGACTGAGCAGTTATCTTCGTACTCTTACACGATGCTAATACAAAAAAAAAAAAGCATCAGTTCAGAGCTCACGGTGAAAATGGGCTTAATTTAAGTGTGGTAAAACATCCCTGACAAGCAACATCACAGCCGAACGCATCTCCCTTGCAGCTGTGGCGGAGCCCGTATCTGTTACATCTTCCACGAAACCTTCGGCCGCACTCTGCAGTCCATCGACCCTCTCGGAGGACTGACAGAACTCGATATCCTCACTGCCATCCGCAATGCTACCGTACGTTGCCTCTAACGTTTGTACTCTGTTCACGGTAACAGGGGCTTAATAATAAGCTATGTGTTTGCGCGACAGGGTCCACGCCCTGCACTTTTTGTCCCGGAGGTGTCCTTTGAGTTGCTGGTCAAGCGTCAAATCAAGCGTCTGGAGGAGCCCAGTCTGCGCTGCGTGGAGCTGGTCCACGAAGAGCTGCAGAGGATCATCCAGCACTGCTCATCTTTTAGCACGCAGGTACTATAAGGATGCTTTGACTCTGCGATCCTATATCTAATCGTTATTTTGATCATTAATAATATGTCGCCACTCTCCTACCACTTTGATAGTTGTCAGGTTCACGCCAAGCGAGACATTAGTAAACAACGCACACAATGAGGAGAGAAGACACTCGACACAATGTTGTTGTTTTTTTTTCTTGCAAGGAGAGCGCAGGGACGTGTACTATTACAGTAAAATCTGTCCAACCGCAACCAGAAAGTTTTTGTTAAATTTCCATCGGATGCTAATTATTTTTGTTCTTCTTTGTAATCCTGGTTTATTCCAATTAATTCTCATTCAAATTTTCCAACTCTAAAATATCCTGGGTTGACCCGTATTGATGACATAACTGCAAGCAGAAGGCTAATGAACAACATTACTCCCAATGAATGATTCAGCCTTGTAAAAGCAACAGGGATAATTGTTGGATAATTTGCCCATAACATCTTTTTAAGGCGGAAGTCAACCCAAACATATTTTTTTCAAGCATATGTTCTATGCAGGCCCACTAGTTGAAACACGGCATTCTGATTAATATTGTGTGTGGAATATGATTAAAGCGGCAAAATCCAGCCATCTCAGGTAGCGGCCATTTTGTCACTTCTGTCGACTGAAAATGACATCACAGATGCTCAGTGCTCAGATAACGACCCATCACGGCTCAGCTTCAGAAAACAGGTGAGCTGCGATTGGTCGTTACCTGAGCCCTGAGCAACTGCGATGTCATTGTCAGACAGAAGTGACAAAATGGCCGCCCCCAGAGATGGCTGAAAATAGGTGGATTAATTCTTATTCCACAAAGGCAATATTTATCAGCCTAATGCCCTGTTTCAACTAGCATGGAACATATTCTTGAAAAAAAATGATGTTTGGGTTGACTTCCTCATTAAAGTGCAATTAGCTGTTTATATATCCTGCAAGACTGATCGTATACTGTACAGTGCGTAACAAAGGATGCATTTGTTGCATTTGTACAACTTGCACCAGCAGCTGACCAACAAGAGAAGCGAGTGAAGGCATGCGTTTTGTGGTATGTCAATTTTGTTTGTTTCTGATGCTTGCCAGGAGCTTCTGAGATTCCCCAAACTGCATGATTCCATTGTGGAAGTAGTGACCGGATTACTGAGAAAGCGTCTGCCGATTGCCAATGAAATGGTAATCCTCCTTCGAAGTTGCATTCAAAATGAACACTCGTCTTTTAAATCACTTCCGCTTCTGCTCTTTTTCCAGGTGCATAATTTAGTAGCAATCGAGCTCGCCTACATCAACACAAAGCATCCGGACTTCACGGATGCGGCGCAGGTCTCGGCGTCCGTCAACAGTCAGCAGGTAGTTGATTGAATCATCTCATGTTCGCGAGAGACTTCCGCCTGACTTTCTGTGGCCAATAGGCAGAGGGCCTGGATGGAACTAAGCGCTGGAAGAATGACAAGGTCGCAGAGGAGAAAGCCCCAGCTGCAGGCTTTGGCAGCCCCGGCAAAGGGCAGCCCATTAACCTTCTTGACACAGTGAGTGATGACAAACATTTCACTCAGCAGTCACCTTACGCGTCTTTTGATGAGTGGACCTATACGTCCTATTCTTATCGAACTTTGAATGTTATGATTACAACAATGCCTCGCTTTAAAACAACAATCCAATTATTTCAAATAAAATATGATCGCTTTTCTGTTTATTATCTGTAGTGATTCTGATTGCAGTCCTTTGAACGCAATTAATGACGCCCCCTGCCGGTTGGGGATAACTACTACAATCTATGCTTCCTTTGCCTCCGTGGTCTCACCCAACAATATCTGCTCCTGTCCCTCACTCCATTGTGGTCCCGCAGGTCAACAGAGAATAGTTTGCTAGTTGTCACAAAAACAAAGAGAAAATTTAGAGGCTGCGTGTTCTCAGTTGCTTCCCCAAAATTGTGGAATGAGCTCCAATCTGCATCTCAAACAATTTTATTTCAGGAATTTACTTTAGGAAAATTCCAACACCAAACTCAACAGTTAGCTGTACTTTCACATTCACAACTTATGGCAGTTGTCTTCCGCCATCTAGTGGCGGAATGGCTGAAGTTGACTTGAGAGTCAACACAAAGCAAATGAAAAAACCAAAACAACAACAACCAAGTGCCAAGGTACCACTGTGTGTTTTGTGTTTTTGACTTTGTCGTCTCTCCAAGGCCGTTCCCGTGTCCCGCAAGCTAAGTTCGAAGGAGCAGAGGGACTGTGAGGTCATCCAGCGCCTCATCAAGTCTTACTTCCTCATCGTCCGCAAGACCATCCAGGACAGGTCAGACCATCCGGGCCAATGTTGGGCTTCCCCGCCTTGCCTTGCAAACCGTCTTAACTTTTAGCGTGTCTGCGTGCGCAGCGTGCCCAAGACCGTCATGCACTTCCTGGTGAACTTTGTCAAGGAGCATCTGCAGAGCGAACTGGTGGGTCAGCTGTATAAGCAGACGCTTCTCCAGGATCTGCTCATTGAGTCTCAGGACACAGCGCAGCAGAGGACTGAGGTCGCTCAAATGCTGCAGGTAAATGTAGCAGACTTGGGGTTTTTTTTTCTCCCCCTGTTTGGCTGAAAGGGATTTATTGAACTCTCTCTTGTCTTTCTCTCAGGCGCTTAAGAAGGCCAACCACATCATCTCTGAGATCAGAGAGACACACCTGTGGTAGCTAAAGGAAGCACACACTCCTCACTTTCTCGGCAACAACAAAACTCGATGCACAGTGGATGTAAGGCGACACACTTGTGTTCAAATCGCAGTACTTCCTGATCTCAAAAATGAGACCCAGATAAATTCACGTAACCTGTACACCTCAGGAAAATGAAATCTTTTCAAGAGGGGGAAATATACAACGGAGATAACCTGGAGATGTGTCTTTGTTCAGAATTAACCAATCACATCATGTTGAATGGGAGTCAGCACACATCTGCCACAATTCAGTGTTTCTGATGAACCCCCAATAAAGTTCAGATGTTCTAGTAGGCTTTATATCCAGCCTTCTAAGTCACATCACCAGTGAAATTTTTTTTTACAAGGATTTATCTTTGTCTCATTTAAAAAAAAAAAATGACAGTGGTGTGTCGCCTTTTTCCATCCATTGTATGTCAGTGTATGTTTTTGTGTGTGCGTGATTTCTCCTGGACCAATGAACATTTTTTAGCACATTTCGATCCACTGTTGCCCTAAAGCAGAAGCGCCAGGGCTCCTCACTCAGGCCTAAAAGTGTTTCGCCACTTCACTGTCCATGTGAACAAACTCTCAAACTCCTTTGTGTCGTTTTGTCATGCAATGTGTGTATCTGCGTGTGTCATACATGTACATTACATGTGTAATATTTAAGTTTTGCCATTCCAAAAAGGGCCAACAATCATTTAGCAGGTGCTGAATCTGTGATTGTGGATTGCACTCCAGTTTCAACCCAATTGCTGGGTCTCTTCTTGCTGACCACAAGAAGACAAAAACCCTGTAGATTTTGTACCGTTATCCAATCCAAAATGTTTGAGATAGTGACGTCAGAGCCGTAGGTTTGTATTGTGCAAGATCAAATAGGTGCAATTTTCGCTATGTTATTTTGATTTTGAGTGATATTCTATCCTTGTATGAGGTAGCTTAGGAGGTAAAGTAAATACTGTACCGGTACTCCCTTTTAGGGCTCTCATTTGTTAATATCATTTTTTTTTTTATTCAGGGGAAGAACCCTATTGATTTTGTACAATATCTTTCTTATCATTTGGTACATGTTCCTTTTCGCAACTGTAATAGGTGTGACTTTTAAAAAAGTGAGCATCGAGCTTTCAGGCTTGACTGACACGGATTTGATTTTGTGTGAGATGTGATCAAAAAAAAAGGTTGAAGTTTAGATTATTAAGTACGTGTTCAAATGGTCAAGCTTTTAATGGTTATTACATGCCAGAGCAAGAACCCTGTTGTTTTTGTTACAGTATTGCTCCCAAATTTGGCACATGCCTCCCTGGGACCAAATACGGTCAACTCCAATGTAGAAATAATGATGGCACGCATTATTTCACTATTAGGTGATTGAGTGGAACTCAAGTTGTCCAATCATCCTTAAAGAAAAAAAAAAAAAACATTTTTTTTCTCAGAGTGAAAACAGGCTCTTCAGTGATTACAACTAAGGAGTCAAATGGTTCTCATCAGAAGCACCCAGCATGCAATACAGTATTTTTCCCACTTTCCACATATGCCCGTGTCCCTGTAAGAATTATTATAGTGAAACTGAGAATGTTACCAGACATGTTTCCCGGACTGTTGTATGTAAATGTTGCTTGATTTGTCAACCAAAACTGGTGTTAAGGATCATTCCTTCCCCAAATGCTGTGCATCATGTATCGCTTTGTGTCGTTAACACTGCAATGTGGTGTTAGGGCCACACTGAAAAAGACAAAATGTTACAAGACTAGAAAATAGTCGGAATATAACAAGAAAAGAAAGTCATTGTTAAAAGAATAAAGAAGTCATATTACAAAGCAAAGGGTCATGTTTAAAATAACGTACATGGGAAAATGAATCACCATATTAAAAGAATCATATTACGATAAAATAATACAGTAATGTTAAAATAATATTATAATAGTCATGATATGAGAATACAAATTTACCGTAAAGAGTCATGATATTATGGAAATATAAAGTTCTGTTCAGACTAAATCTTATTATATTGTTAAAATAATATCCTAATAGAAGAAAAAAGATGGATTATCATTAAAAAATGGAGTAATGTGAACAGTCGGATTTAAAGCAAGTCAACCCCGAAATATTTTTTACAAGAATATTTTCTATGCGCCTTCACTAGTCTAAACATGGCATTTTGTTTAACATTGCGTTTGTGGAATATGAGTTAAGCGGTAAAATCCACCCGTTTTTTTTGTCCATCTCAAGGTGCGGCCAGTTTGCCACTTTCTGTCGACTGAAAATGACATGACAGTTGCTCAGGGCTCAAGTCAAAACCAATCACGGCTCAGCTTTAGAAAACAGGTGAGCTTTGATTAGTTGTTACCTGAGCAGCTGTGATGTCATTTTCAGTTGACAAAAGTGACAAAATGGCCGCCGCCTGAGATGGCTAAAAACAGGTGAATTTTGCTGCTTAACTCATATTCCACAAACGCAATGTTAAACAAAATGCCATGTTTAGACTAGTGAAGGCGCGTAGGAGATGTTATTGCAAAGAATTTTGGTGGGGTTGACTTCCACTTTAAGAATAGTCATAATATTGACAACGAAAAAAAGTCATAATGGTAAAAGAATAATGATATACGCATAAAGACTTATTGCATATTGAATAAAAAAAAACGTATTGCAATTTTTCATAGTATGTAGTTTGATTCTTTTAAAATGATGTTAAAATCATGTTTACAAAATTTTTGGGGGGAGTTTTTCAGCGAATTACGTCTTATTATTTCACACTTTGTCATAATGTATTTTTCATTACGATCATGGTTTTCGATATTCTTTTTAAAATGATATTTTTCCCATGTTTCCACTTAATTTTGCTGAAATTGTTTTTCTCAGAGTTTGACTTCATTCTTGTAATATAAAACTGAGTTTTCCCTCCAAATATTACATTTTTATTCTCACATCATAAGTTTTCTCCTCGTAATTTCGGTGACTTTGCCCTTGTACTTTTTCTTTCGCTGTGGCCCTAATACTTCTTTGTACATTCTCCAAAAAGAGACATTTTACTGTAAAGAAAGAAATACCTTAAGGGGACCATCAAACGGCATCATCCTCGATCAAATCAGGGACATTATGTGAAGGAGCCGTGAATGTGTTGCATGCGTTGAGAATGCAACGAGGAGCTAGTATGAGGGGTGTCAATTTTGTATTAAGTGTAAATTATTCACAATGCGTGGACTGCCTCTGAGTTCTTGCCTGCCAATATTTGTGATAAATGTTTTACTCTTGGAGGCCATTAAACTTCGGTGAAGGACAATGTACGGAGTGGGGCCTTTATTAATGGCACACACACACACATGCAAAAGTGTTTTGGCACCACATTGTCAAATATGGTACTTCATATTGGTATTAACATATTTTTATTGGTACTGTGTTTTAAGCAAACTGCCAAAGGTAAACTGCTTAATGTTACCGTCTCACAAAAAAAAAGCAATATCATGCTCGAGGTTGTGATGTGTATCATCAAGGCTGTGTTTCGGTCGCATGCACCAAGTTTTTATAGAGCAATTCCAAAAGTGCCATTTAGTTGTGAACAGCAATAAGCGACAACAATTTATCATTGATTTGTTTATGTTATCAGTCATTCGGATCCGCCAATGCTAATAGCACAACGAACAGCGGCGGCGTTAGCTGCTTATGACGAGCCCATTACGGCAAGCCTTTTTAATAGCTGGACAGGATATTTGATGCAGATATTTGTAATTCACTTTTGCCGAGTCAAAAAGAACATTGCAGAGAGCCGCACCTACATTCTTCTTGTGCACAGTTGTCATTAAAGTGGAAGTCAGCACCCCAAAATTATTTGCAATAATACGTTCTATGTGCCTTCACTAGTCTAAACACGGCTTTCTGATGAATATTGCGTTTGTGGAATATGAGTCAAGCAGCAAAATCCACCTGTTCTTAGCCATCTCAGGTTCGGCCATTTTGTCACTTCTGTCAACTGAAAATGACATCGTGGTTGCTCAGGGCTCAGGTAACGACCAATCATGCTCAGCTTCAGAAAACAGGTGAACTGTGATTGGTCGTTACCTGAGCACTGAGCCACTGTGATGTCATTTTCAGTCGACAGAAAGTGACAAAATGGCCACCCCGACCGAGATGGCTAAAAACAAGTGGATTTTGCTGCTTAACTCATATTTCAGAAATGCAATATTAATGACAATGCCATGTTTCGACTAGTGGGCCTGCACAGAACATTTTGGGGTTGACTTCCCCCTTTAGAGATATATATGCAGTGCCATTTGGCCTGTAGGCCAAATAACTTTTATTTTACCAATTCATGTGTTTGGGGTTTCTCGTTACAGATATGTACAACGTCAAAATGACAATATCTCAATCTGGATTTACAGACATCTACACTTCAGTCTTGGATATCCAGAATTTACTAGCTAATATCAGCAACTGAATTATAGATTACAGATATCTCTAGCAATCATTACCACTGGTAACAATTACATTACAGATATCTTGAATTAAAATTCCAACAATTCAAAATTCCTTAGGACTAGTCGGAAAAACGATATTGGTATCAAGGAGGTCAATTCCAGTTCATCAATATGAGCTGTTAACTCATTCACTAACTTCCCAGTTAAAATGGATTTTCGACTTATGGCTGTCAGTGGCAGTGAATGAGTTAAATGTTAAAAACTTTACTTCATCAAATTACTATATTATTTATTACATTACTATATTAATTATGATATTACTAAATCAAATGTTATTTCTGGATATGTGTCCATCTTCGCGACGCAAAGTTTTGAAAAGTTCACAGTGACGTTAGACTACCACAGACCACTGATGTCGGCCAAATTAACTGTTTAGAACAGCTGTACGGTGGCTCGATATGTAAAATTGCCAGTGCTGTACAGTATATCATCACTCATGGAATGACTCTTGTCCAATCAAATAGCCGTGACTAACTGCTATATGTTATTAAATATGCTCATTTTTTGATGAACACTTTGACCTACTACGCTAGTGTATTTTTAGTTGGTCATCTGTTTTTGAGTGTATTTTTCAGGTGGTGCTCGGTGCTAAAAGTTTGCAAACCACTGATTCAGATGGTAAATCAACACTACTTGATGTCAAGCAGACCCGCAGGAGTAGAAGCTGAGAAGTGAGCTGATGGATAGTTTGCTTGTGTGGAGTCATTAATGTTAGATGAGAGGCACTGCAGGGAAAAGAACGACCACAATGTGGTACACACACACACACACACACACACACGCGCGCGCGCACACAAAATCCACCATGAAATTAACCTCTCGCTGATAAACTCTTATTCCACATGATTATGCTAAATTGCTTGCACTTTGTGTCCTGCTATAGCCAATCATTCTGATCACCCTTTTATAGCACGCCCCCATCAACCTTAACCGGACCGGATGGTACCAACTGAGCTAAAATACCGGGGGGGCGGGGGTGTCTTCTAGGGTGCTCCCCTGTGCCACCCCCACTACACAGTTTATCTTCACACTCTCTAATCTGGTTTGAATCTGGTTTGAAACCAAGCATGGGTTTGTTTTTGTTTTTTTCTCATTCCCATCATCCTCTCGTGTGCTCTCTGCTGGCAGTGTGCGCACAAATGCTTTGGTACACTCCTTGCCTGCCTTCCACTCAGAACAAAGCCATGAGAGCGAGAGAGAGAAAGAGAGAGAGAGAGGAGGGGAGAAATGTCTCACTGACTCTGTCGCCTGGACGACCAGCGGCGAGGAGTAGAGAGCAGTGGGATACGCCAGTGTAAAAAAAAAAGCAAAACAAAGGGAAAGCCAAATATTTTTATTGCAAGAGTTTTGGTGTTGGTGTGTATGCTTGATGACTATAAGCGTCCGCCTTTCAGGAGCAGCGGGAGGGGATGATAGCGCAAAGCGCACATTGCATGTGAACCCAAAAGGCCTGAATGGACCCCCATGAGACCCTGAGACCCTCCTTTCATCAGCCTCATGTAAGTGTTGCTTGACTGACAGTAAGTGCTTTTTGCGTGACACGTTAAGGAGATTTCATACTTGTACCAAACATAAAGCTGCGTATTTGAGAATGAGTTGTCCTGAGTGGAAGTGGTCACAAAATTGATGTGTAAAAGGAGTACAAACGAGTTTACGTGAAGGGAGGTAAAGGTCACGAGCGTTGTCAAAGACTCAGCATGAGCTCTCACTTTACTGTTGCACAGGTGGTCCAAGTATGACATTAGCTACTTTCTGCCTATAATTAGTAAGGTGAAATTTATTTATCCATTTTTTAATGTACATTAGAGCATCTTTCCCCACTGGAATGAATGAAAAGGCTATTAGGCTGTTCCAGCTCCACAAAAAACAAGACTTTTTGTAGCATGTACTATAGCAGAACCGCGCAGTACTCTATTGCACTTTATTAAAACATAGAATAAAAACACAATTAGATAAAATGTAAAAAAAAAAATTGGATCCTTCAATGCCCATTGAGGCCAGATAGCAGTGTTCATTCATTCACTCATTTAATTTCATTGAAGTAATTGAACAAAGTGCAACTGACCCGGTGTAATATAAAACAGACATTAGAAATAAATGAAGGGTTTTACAATTTAGTAAGATGCGGTGACAGTATATTAAGCATAATTTATGCCTGTTTTTAAATACCAATAGCTTAAATTTGTGATTTCAACTCACGTGTCGGGACCCAAAAGTGGGTTGCAGTCTGATTTTGAGTGGGTCGCGAACTTCTCAGTTTTTCATTGCAGTACAGAGGCGTACCAAGTATTCGGTAAGCGTCAGGAAATTTGGCTCACTAATTAACTAATTAACTCCGTAAGCACAGTGCAGCTCAGCCTTGGGCTAGTGGACGTCATAGCTATCCCATATGCTTTTGGCGGAAAGTCAAACTCATTTGAACTGGTGTTTAACAATGTAAGTTACTGTACATGTGTTTTTTGAAGGCTATTTTGAAACCAAAAAATGTAACAAATACATTTTTTAACTTCTATCACAGTATGTCGCAATTTTGTAAGAAGATGCGGGTCCCAGGCTGACAACAGTTGCAAATCACTGGCTTAAAACGTAACTACCACAACATTGATGCTAGTTAACGGGCATCCGTAAGCACTTGTATGTTATGTTATGCTAATTAATAATATACATGATAATGATACTCCTAGTAGTAATAGCAATCATTATGACAAAAATATTGTTAAATAACATATCTCCAAAACCATTATTCTAAATTAAATCAGAAAGCAGCATATATTTTTTAGATAATACACATTGTACCGTTAAAGTTATCAAGGTCCCACTTTTTTAACACTTTGGATTGGTTAATAACACTGGTCAACAGTAAATTTTAATCAAAGATGACTGTATCCTCAAAAATATTTTTGACGCTGATTTAAAAAAAAAAAAATATATATATATATATATATATGCGTGACACGTTGTATATATATATATATGCATACATATAAATGTATTATATATATATATATATGTATTTTTATATATATATATGTATTTTTTATATATATGTATTATTATTATTATTTTTTTCGATATTTGCACGCCGGCCCCGTCCCTATCTCCGACAAATAAGTAATAACTCTGGTTTCCTTGATTTGAAACTGGAATTTGTCCATGCATGTTAATGTGAGTATGAATTCTTGTTTGTCTATACAGTATGTGCCCTGCTATTAGCTGGCATCCAGTCCAGGTTGTCCACGACACTAATGAGGATAAGCGGTATAGAAAATGGATGGATACCTAATATAATGTGAATCGTAGGCATAATGATTACTTGTATAAACGGCGGCATCAGAGCCCAAATTAGTTTTTCTGCCCACACCTGCACAGCTTGTAAATGGACTTTGTGTCGCTAATGCGTTCTGAAAAATTGAAGTGTTGAACAATGATGGCAGGCTCTAAACACAACATAGTTAAGGCAGCGCGCTCATTGCTTTGCAGACCTCTGCGCCTCCCATCTCTGTTCGCAGCTTCACGACGGAGCTACGGCACTATTACCGGTACTTGTTTGCACTATCGTACTGTCACAGTGTGCCTATCAGGCTCAAACTGTTTTGCTTCGTAATATCTTGTTATCACTTTTGAGGCTATTTGATATTGAAATGTAAGAAGAAGAACAGCTAGTCATGTCATTCCAAAAGCTGAGGACATGATTTCTTTGCACAGAGGCTGCAGTGATGCTTGTGTGCGTGAGATCGTCTGTCATCTCGCATATCTTCACTTTACGCTTGTCATCATGCACCACGATAACACACTTAGGCTAATCCCAAATGCACACAGATAACGTCAGCCTGATAGCATCGCGGCATCAGTCAGATTGGAGCATTTGGGGAAAACAAGAAAAAAAAAACAAAGCAAATTTAGCAAGGGCATTCGCATATTTCAGTGAGCCATGTCGTTTTTAGCTTACTATTAGGCTAACTACGTATGGCTCAGGATCGTGTTGTTTACGGCAACGTGTAACGTTATTGTATCGTATGAATCAGTGGTTCGCAAACGTTTGCCACCAAGTGTCACATCAAAACAATCAACCCTCCCAAGTACCACCGTCATGACCAATATTAAAATACAGCAGGGTTGTAGGCCTAAGTGTTCATAATAAAGGTTTGATGATCGGGCGCAAAAGCAAATGCAGTGGCCCTTTAACTTTCCACTATCCAGGAGAACTAGAAGACTGCTAATCTAATTGAAAAAAAAACTTATTTCACATGAGCAGAAAACAGATCAATAAGTGCTCGCCGGTCTTGTTGCCACTTAGAATACGAAATACACAAAGATGGCAGCCGTCACTGTAATAGTCATGAGCCTGCACATTTCCCTGTAACATTCCACTCACTCGAGTCAATAATGAGACTAGTGATATGATTGAATTTGCCAGCGCGCTGCTCAGACTCTCCCTGCAGGTGATAATGTTTTGTACGAGCCGTCAGAGAGGAGGAGAATTAAATCAGGCTGTGTGATTAGCATGCTAAAGCAAGAGCATGGAGAAACACAACGCGGTGGTAACAATTACCAATTATTTAGATCCATGAATGGAACAGTACGTTTTCTGGTTCAATTCGAATTGTTTAATTAAACAGTCCTCTTGATAATGCCGTGCAAGTTTTTTTGAGATCATGAGACCAAGATGACACTTGAGGACAACAATTGAGGAGCAGTGTTAGCGTGCTATTGCGAGGTTTCAGACAGAGAACTAACTAGAGAATATAAACAGGAAACAATATATAATTGATGGATTGATTTCATTGTGTTTCATAAATTAAATTCAAATAATTTCAAAGCAGCGCTTAAACCTTCTAAATGTCTGTATGTGGCCCTGAAATGAAAAAGTTTGCACACCCCTGCCTTACGCGCATATCGTCGCTGTCCTGTGAAAAACACTGATCTCCAATTTTGGAAACCTTTTAAATTTTCACTTTAATGCGATGTCTGTAACGCGGAAACATGATTCATGTAAAAATAAGAAAACGAAAAAAAATGGAGATAAGTATTTTTCACATGACAGCGACGATATATTTTTCTGGCTCAAACATTGTCGGTATGTGTAGGCATAAGGGAGTTGCTAGACAAAGTAGCAGTAGCAGGGTGTGGTTTCACACCTTCAGCGGACACGCCCACAGCATTTGAGAACAGAGACAGCGGCTTGATTCGTCATTACTTTGAGCCGACACTTTATATAAGTGATGTGTTGTTTTTTTTTAGTCATTCGTATTTGGCAAGTTTGTTCACATCGCTCATCTGTGATTTATGAAACATTTTTATTTTCACTTTACGTGCCCAATATCCCTGACTTTTTGTGTGCAAGTGCTTTTGACTTCTTACTTGACTTTATTTGTCACTGCCAGACACCAACGATGGACGTGGATGATGAGGAGCTGTTGTTTCCCACAACCCGGGCAGGGGAGGAGGAAGAGCAGCTGGAGGTGGCGCCGGTTGGAGGTTTGAGGCACGGGGTGGTATGGGGGCCATGGAGGCCTGTGGCCTGGGTCTACACGCGGCCCTGGGCCAGCGGGGTGGTCCTGGGGGCGTTTGTCCTCCTGCCTTGCATCTTGTTTGCCTTCATGCTCCTCTACTGCCCGCCTCTGGACATCGACCTCTCCTACAGTGCCTTCGAAGTTCACAGTCACTTCTCCGCGGAGCGTTTCGACGCCCTCGCCATAGCGGTGAAGACCCAGCTCGGCTCTTGGGACAGACGGAGGAGGGACTCGGATAGCGGCGAGTCCGAGGCCCTGCGGGAGCTACTGGCGGGGGAGCTGGTCAACAACGGGACACTCGACGACGCCCCAGAGACACCGACAGGCGGTCGAGGGTCATCCCGCCGGAGACGGCGCATGGCTCCCGATTACTACCTCCAGAGTCAGGCCCTGTGGAGGATCGAGCTGGTGTTTGTGGCCCAGGGCGAGGGCGACCGCAATATCTTCACCCCCGAGCGCCTGCGCACCATCCACAAGGTGGAGCGTCTCCTCATGCAGCATCCGCACTTCCCTCAGTTCTGCTGGAAGCCCATGGAGGTGCTGAGGGACCTCCCGCTGGGGCCGTCATACTGCTCCCCACCCAGCTCGCTCCTGTCGTACCTCTACCCCAGCGAGCGAGGAGGGAAGGTCTACTACGATGGCATGGGGCCAGATCTGGCGGACATACAAGGTGAGCACGCGGTAGGATTTAACACCACCCTAAGGCCGCTTTTAAACTCAACAAAATAATTGAGCCTGGCCAAAATGGATTTTTTTGAGGCCGATGCCAGTTCTGATATTTGGCACACAAAAAATCTGATAACCGTTTCATCAACCAACTATTTAAAAAAATATATATGATAATAAATGAAACAATTTAGGATAAGCGATTCGTATAATGGATTTTCTGGTCCCTTGACGCTTAGAACAGAGATATGAATTACAGGCAATTTACATGTGATTGTTTAACAATACCAGAGAGGAATGCTTAAAGCGGAAATCAACCCAAAACAACAAATTTTTTGCAAGAATACTTTCTATGCAAGCCCACTAGTTGAAACAAGGCATTCTGATAAATATTGCTTTTGTGCAATCCACCTGTTTTTAGCCATCTCTGGGAGCGGCCATTTTATCACTTCTGTCGACTGAAAATGACATCACAGTGTCTCGGGGCTCAGGTAGCGACCAATCACAGCTCACCTGTTTTCTGAAGCTGAGCTTTGATTGGTTGTTCCCTGAGCCCTGGGTAGTTGTGATGTCATTTTCAGTCGACAGAAGTGACAAAATGGCCGCCCCCAGGGATGGCTAAAAACAGGTGGATTAACTCTTATTCCACAAACGTTATATTAATCCGAATGCCGTGTTTCAACTAGTGGGCCTGCTGGGAACATATTCTTGAAAAAAATATGTTTGGGTTATTTCCCCCTTTAAGTACAGAAGCATGCAAAAAAAATAAGATAAGATAAGATTGATCCCACAGTGGGGAAATTTTCAGTGTTACAGTAGCAAAGATATAATAAGGATGAACTGATGGATTTAGCTTTAGATTTAAGCCACGAGTGTCCAGAAAAGTTCTACATAAAACGGATGAAATATTATTATTATTATCATTATTATTATTATTAGAATGTATAACAAATATTTGATAGCTACAGCCTTGTTTTCCATCCTTCATTTAATATAGCATGTTTTTGTTGTTGTTGTTGTTGTTGTTGTTTCCCGCCGTACTATATGAAGTGGAAAACTGACTGCCCCAAACCAAAGCCAGAAGTGCCGAGTCTATCTTACTTTTCCCTGCAAGGTTCATTGAGTCTGGCCATCACCCACCCTCAGTTCTACTGGTACGTGGATGAGAGTCTCTCTCCCGAGCGTCTTTCCTCCTCCCTCCTGCGAAGCGAAATCCACTTCGGCGCCCCTCTCCCGTCCTACTACTCCGTGCAGGACCGAGCCGACGAGCAGAGGAGCCACTTCAAGAACTTCGTGGTGCAGTATGCGGAAATCCTGGCCAAGCAGTCCACCAGGTCAGGCCAAGTTTTATCACTGGGATGATCGTCACGCTACTTAAGTACCGGTAGTCCTTCCTCTCACGCTGCCTTGCTGCTGTCAGCCAGGTGAAGGTCCTCTACGGGGGAACGGAGCTGTTCGACCATGAAGTGAGGCACACGTTCAGGAATGATATGATGCTGGCAGTCATCAGTGGAGCCTGCATTACTGGGCTGGTCTACGTCCTGACCTCTTTCTCTGGTATCATTCATAGTCACACTGATAAATCAAACAGTTTGCGGTACGGCTAGGCGATTCATTGATTTGAGCTATTAATTTAGAGTTACTTGTCAAGCAGCGTTCGTTGTTCCAAGTGTGCCTCCGCTGTACACCGCTTCCACTAATTGAGCTGCAAGCAAAGAGGAGCTCGTTTATAAAAGCACAATGTCCTGGAAACATTCTTGCAAAAAATGCGTTTGGGTTTATTTCTCCCTTTAATGACTTTTTTGATGTATTTGGTGACTTTTCCAACCTCTTTGGTGACTATTTAACTCAGTCACTGCCATTGTCGAATTTAATTTACTTCACGGTCCAGCAATTTAATCCCAGGAATTTATTTATTTTCAATTTTTTTCAAGCATTAAGGTAAAAGAAAATGTCTGGCAGTGAATGAGTTTAAAAAAAAACAAAAAACTAGCGAAATAAATTTCAGCTAAGAAATAGACAACAAGCGTGGACTCATTTTCATATATGACTAAAAAGGAGGCAGTCAATTAGGGTGAATCAGGCTGAACATTTTATAACCTTCCCTCACCTATACAACTCAACATGAGAAAAGAGACTGACAGACCTGGACAAAGTGTTATTGCTACCAGGGGCAGACTTACAAAGTACATTCAAGCAAATACAGTACTACTAAGCGATTTCCAGAGATCCCCGAATGCACTCAAATAATCAATAACTTTTTCGTTAATTTAAAGCAAATATGACTTTCTGTGGTTTTAATTGACACACTTAAAAACAAATCAAAATGCTTAATCTATCGTGATGGTTTTAAGTGCTCCCTCCTCCCTTCTCATGCAATGGATTATTCCATCGTATTGCGCACGTGCAGACTTGAATCAGGAAGGGGCTAGCAATTTAGCAAAACAAACTTGTTGGCGCATTGTGAGGAAAATAAGCGGCGTTATCCAACTGTTTTCCTCAAAACTGCCAAAGGTTTCAAACTTTTTCACAGTGACACCGAATTTGCGTAACTGACATAAGCAAGAGCCAGACTCCTTTACCAGTTCTAGTAGCACTGCTGTCAGTGTCATCCCACAAGGATACGGTAGAGACGAAGCGGAGAGTGACACGTGGGAAGTTTTGACAGTTGTTCTCATCAATTCCGGTAAAACTCTTGATTTTTTTTTTCACTTTACCAGGAGCAAACCCATTGAGATTAAAAACTTTTTCAAGCTTTTCCTGGCCAAGAGGTAGCCACATACATAAAAAAAAAAAAATCCTCAGGAAGGATTTTAAGGCTATTACCTCGCTCAAGAAATGGGAACTTTTACTCCAATTGACACTTTTCAGTTGATGTTAAACATCAATCGTCGAATCGTTTGCAGTGTGCGGTTGTGGAGGGTGGTTTACTTTCAAATGACAGACCAGCAGCCGGACGGGCCTTGCAGTTTGATGGCTCATTTTATTAGGTTCAGTTGTTGAACATTTAAAATGTTCATTTATGAAGAATCGTGTTTACCCACACAATGAACATTTAACATGTTAACATGTTCATTTATTAAGGATCATGTTTTGACAAAAAGTTGATTTCTCCAACGGAAAGCATTTACTTTCACATTCGCTGTAAACATATTTCCATTATTTATGTGGAAATTGATACTGTGGGGGAAAAAAAAAAATCAAAGCTTGTTTGGATTCAGGAGATATAAAGCCAATTTTAGAATGGGAGAAAAAAAAAGATTTTAATAATATGAATTGCTATTTCTATAGGCAAAGGAGAAAATTGAATTAAAATCGGACGTCTGATTTTTGTAAGAGAAATAATAGTCCATATCGCCCAGCCAGTTTGCGATTGTATGTCTGAATGTCATCCTGATGTGTGATTGTTTGTCATCCTCTCCTCCGTGTAGCCTTTCTGACATTCTTCGGGTTGGCCAGCATCGGTCTGAGTTGCCTGATGGCTCTTTTCTTGTATCACGTCGTGTTCGGCGTGCGCTACCTGGGGATTCTCAACGGAGTGGCAGCCTTTGTCATTATCGGAATCGGTAGGGGAAATGTGTGCAATTTTCGACTGGCTGTGGAAAATGATAGCCTACCATTTTCTGTGCTTCTTCGCTCAGGGGTGGATGATGTATTTGTGTTCATCAACACCTTCAGACAGGCGGCCCACCTCGGCCATCCGCAGCAGCGTATGGTCCACACCATCAAGACAGCCGGCCGAGCCACTTTCCTCACCTCCTTCACCACGGCGGCCGCCTACGCCGCCAACGCCTTCTCCAAGGTAATCATAGCGCAACCGTCCAATTTTCTGTCCTTGTTTCATGCATGAATAGAAAGTGCCTCGCTCAGCAGTCATTTCCTCGCAAAGTGGACGTTTCAAGGTTCTTTACACAGATCCCAGCTGTGCACGACTTTGGCCTCTTCATGGCCCTCATCGTCAGCTGCTGCTGGCTTTGGGTTTGCGTGCTGATGCCGGCCGCCTTGTGTATCTGGGCGCAGCGCGTGGAGCCGCACGAGCGCGGCGGGTCCCGCTGGTGAGTGAATTGTGTTGCTGCAAAACACCAATGCGTCGTCACTTGCGTATTTAGACGTATGCGTGGGGACATGAGACTTGCTATTCGTTCATTTCTTTTCTTTTCCGGAAATTATTTTTATTATCATTACCACTGATAGTATACAGTGGTGATTTGACTAGCGATTGTATTTGTTTCACGACCGTGCTTGTAACACAAAACATCTTTCGTTTATGAAATAAATGGAAGTGACATTTTTCCAGTCCAGAACCTCAAAACACAACGACAACAACATTTGCAATGTGTTTTTTTTAATAAGGAAACTAGCAGTCTACAGTATTTAGCGTTATAAAAACATACGATAATGACATAATTACGTAGAGTTTTAAAATGTGAAAAGCTTGTGCATCATGATAATTAAATGGGAATTGTGCTACTCGTTCTGGTGTGTGCACCTTGGCCACCAGGAGGCGGTACAGTACATACAGACATATTACACAACATATAGATTTGATGAACCACGTAAGAAGACCATCGCAACTAAGCAGAGGTGGGTAATCCAGGTCCAGAAAGTAAAAGCCCTGCCACAGTTTGGCTTTAGCCACAGGTGCTTCTAATCAACTGAGCTTGTTTACCTGCCGGTTGAGTAGAAGCACCTGTGGCTAAAGCCAAACTGCGGCAGGGCTTTTACTTTCTGGACCTGGATTACCACCTCTGCAACTAAACTGCAATAATGTTAGTTATTTTTCACAAAGGATAAAGAATATATGCCTTTGAGTACTGTTGGGTGTTCTGTCTGTCATTTAAAGGTTTCTAATTAGCATGACATTGATGCTAGTTTTGTTTATGTCTATGGCGTTTTTAATTGCGTGTAAGCATTAAGCTAGCAGACTTTCATTTGGTTTGGTTAAAAACACATGTAATTCTCGTTTTACTTTTGTTTTAAAAAATAATCCTAAACTGGAATTGGCAATTGACAGGTTGAAGCAAGCACGCTGGTTGTGAAGTTTTTCTGCCACCGTAGCTAGCACTCGCAACACCAGGCAAAATATTCGCTGAGCGACGGCTCATACGGTATCTTGAAACACTCAGTTGAGGCACCACTGTGTTATTATTACTATCGTCATTATTGTTATTCCCACTATTATACATCATATCATATACCCCCAACACAGTCACATTCACATATTTGTTTGTTCGTTTCTGTGTCTCATGGTAATTGTAAAAAAAAAAAAAAAAAAAAAAAAATGTGTTTGTGCATGCTGTTCAACACCAAGCCCAAGATGTAATCCCCTCAGCTGCTTTTCTCCCTAAACTGCCTCTTCCCTCACAAGCTGCAAATCGTTTGGGGGCTTGCCATCGAGCCACGGCCCTCTGTCGGACGAGGATGACGACGTGGCCCTGCTGTCAGTGGAGATGGAGCCAGGTGAAATCATTATCCGGAACGGGCTTGTAAAAAGCCGCCGGTTGCACACGTCCCCAATTCCCCTTGCCGTCTGTGTGTCGGGCCAGATCCCCTCGAGGCAGATGGGGACGCGGGCGTTCTTTTCCTGTCAGTGGAGACGCCACTGAACCCTGCAGGGCACCAGCACCAAGGTGTGGTCAGCACAAAGCTTCAGTGGGCCCTCAAGCATTTTGTGGTGCAGCCAGTTGTGGACAGCAGGAAAACTATTCTAGGTAAGGCAATCGCGGAGTGAATTGGGCTGGAAATTTCCAAAAGCACGGTACTCATTTATTTGTTGTGAAAACATTTATCCACATGCTTCCAAGCTATAAATGTTTGACCAAGGTTGTCTTACCTCACCTGTTTAATTGTTGAACATATAAAATGTTAATTTATTCAAGTCAACCCAAAAATACTTTTTTCAAGAATATGTTCTATGCAGGCCCACGAGTTGAAACAAGGCATTCTGATAAATATTGCGCTTGTGGAATAAGAGTTAATACACCCGTTTTTAGCCAGTTTAGGGGGCGGCCATTTTGTCACTTCTGTCGACTGAAAATGACATCACAACTGCTCAGGGTGACGACCAATCATGGCTGACCCTCTTTTCTGAAGGTGAGCCGTGATTGGTGGTTACCTGAGCCCTGAGCAGTTGTGATGTCATTTTCAGTCGACAGAAGTGACAAAATGGCCGTTTGGGTTGATTTCCACTTTTAAGAATCATGTTTTCCTATGTTTTGGACAAAAAGTAAAAGTGCTATAGAACATGAATGTATGGGTATTTGTTACAGCGGCATGGTGCATAGAACAACAAAGTTAATGAGCATATATCAAGAATAGAACGATTTTACGCAAAATACATATTTGAAAATATATAAATACAATATATTAATATCAGGACCTGACATATTAATCAGTTGTTTGATTTAATCGGCTGATTGTTGTGATATATTTTAAACTCTGACAAAATCTGCCGTTTTTTTTGTTGTTGTTTTTTTTTTAGGCTATTACTTTTAACAGCCCCTGGAGCAGACCAATTGTGTTTTGCGCACTGTTCTTTGATCGACTGGCAACCAGCGTACCCCGCCTTTTGCCCAAAGTCAACCTCGGTAGCCTCAAAGAAGAACTTCTTATCCCTTAAATCAATTTCCTCTTTGAGTTACTTCTAATTAGCACAGACAAATCGCCCCCCCCCCCCCAATAAAGGACAAGAACCTTCAGGGCTGTTAGTGTAGACATGCAGATTGAGTAGGATAAGCGGAGTTTAAGTACAAATGAAGCGAAATGACACGTTGCGTCAATGTGATGTCATCATGAAAAATGTCTACTGCTTATTTTGAGGAGGATGAAACGCTTCCTCAAGTCCAACTGTCCAAACCGTCTCCATATTGTTCACTCCGACTGTCACCCAGGCGTCTTCCTTGTGCTTTTGCTCGTATCTGCGGGCTGTTGCTGTCTGCTGAGGCCAGCCTCCCACGCCCCCGTGCTCTTCCGCCAGGACACGAACCTCCAGACTCTTCTGGCTCTCAGGAGCAACCTCAGCGGTCAAGGTATCGCCTGCCCCATGTGCTCAGGTAAGGCTGCGTCAGGTGATAGCTACGCGGAAATTTCAAACAAAACATTTCTTTGACAAAATTTTTTTTTAAAAAAAGCATGACGTGTTGTCTTTAGGTGTGTTCATGGAGAAGCCGCACTCTTTGTACACTCACTCCCCGTCCGCCCACAGCACAGCGGCCACCTCAACGGCGCCTCTGAACATAGCAGAAGAAAACGCAAGCAACCTAACAGGTAAACGGGCGGAGAATGAGGGAGATTAGTATTTGAAGTGAATATTATTTTTTTCTTCATCAAATTTATTGTCTCGACAAAAGATACAAAAATAATCCTTACACAATAAATAGTGTGACAAGATGATTTTTTTTTTTTTATCAAATTATGGTTTGTAGCAAGTTAAGAAAGTGGATATAAAAAGTCTACGCACTGAATATTTTTTTCATAATCGAGCATCCCTACTAACCACCCCACAGATAGAGTCAAGAAGTCCTTGTTGATGCATAGCATAGCGCTCTTTTCATTTTTGTAGGCTTCCTACTCACAGTGTTTATATCAAAGTTGGATCTGAGAAGCTCGACCAGCGTTTACCGCTTCTCCCTTAACGCCAGCACTCCTTCCCCATGGACGCTGTGCGGCACGGAGCACGAGCAGGTGTCTTCATTTCAGGTCGGCACACATGCACTAAATCAAATCAGCGTTTGGGTCAAGCAAGTCAGAAGTCGAGTGTTAAAATCTTGCTCCTTCACAACCTATGAATCAATTTGCACTGAATGTTTCTTCATACCAAAGATGTCTTCTTATAACTTGTACATGGGCAGGCCTATAGTCATCCGTGGCGCAACTACACTAGAAGAATGACGGTGTGTGTATCCCACGACTACTACCCATCCCCCAGCTGGATGATCACGTCTGGATCGTGTGACCGCCGCCATAGCTGGATGCCCGAGTTTTCCTTTTACGTGGCCGCAGCAGCGCAGCAGCGCAGCAGGTAAAACACACAAAACGGGCATCTAACGTTTTTTTAAAAAAAAAAACTTTTCGGAGGGGTCACTGATGTGTTGTGTGCGGGCAGCGTGGGATCGGTTCCCGCTCAGTGACTGTGTGTGTGCCCTGCGACCGGCTGGCGACCAGTTCAGGGTGTAGTCCGCCTTTCGCCCATTGTCAGCCGGGATAGGCTAAGCACCTCCCCGTGACCCGGTACAGGATAAGTGGTGTGGAAGATGACACTTTTTGGAGGGAATTGGTTTAAAAACAAACGTGCCCGAGTACAGTTCAGTTGTATTTAACTTTTGAGTACATTACATTTGCATGGCACATTTCAGAACTGTTTTTTTTTTTTTTTTTTTTTTTTACTTTTCAATTGATAGGAAACTGCATTTTGCCCAGCACAAACTGAGACCTCATTCGACTCGAGTGTGCGTAAGCCCGCCTGGCTGTGGCGTCAGCGGCGCGCCTGATGGACCCACGCGGGGAACCTTTTACGCCCCTCTTCCCAGAGGTGAGAATGAGGCGCCATTGACACGCCGTATGTTGTCCACATGCCGATGTCTCGTGTGCTGTCCTTCAAGATTCCGCCTCTGCGGCGCCGGTGAAATCACCCAAGATGTTTGGCTTCAACCCGTGCACAGGTGGCGCCTGCGGCCGGCCAGCCGTGCGTCCTCTGGTCGACACGGGCGCCATGGTCTTCGTGGTCTTCGGCATCTTGGGAGTTAATCGGACGGAGCGCCGGGACAATCACGTGATTGGAGACATCGTGAGGCTCCCGCGTCCTAATTGCACATGGCGGCAAACAGAATTCGGTGAAGTGAAGCTTGTCTTTATTTCCCCCCAACAGGGCAACGTCGTTTTGGATCCTGACTTTGACATTTTCCAGGAAATGGGAAACCTGTGCAAAATTTGCAAAGCCGTTAGTGCAAATAAACAACTGGTGAAGCCCGGAGGAGCACAGTGCCTGCCTTCAGGTAACATGCCAACAAGAAATCCCTTGCGTGACTCGCTGACAAAGCTTTTTTGGTGGCAAAATAGGCCGAGTCGTCGCCGCCGCCTGATCGTTATCTTAAAGAGGGAAGTCAAACCCCAAACTTTCTTTACAATAATATACTATACAATACAATGCAACTTTATTTATATAGCGCACTTCATAACAGCTGCAGTTGTGACAAAGCACTTTACCTACAAAATGGCACTACAAAGACAGTGAAAGCAATAAATTAAAACACAAATTAATGATACTTATCTACAATATAGACACCAGAAAACAAAGAATAAAAATGTGTCTTCAAACGAGTTTTAAAAATGGACAGAGAGGGGGCTTGCCTAACATTTAAGAAAAGGCCCGATCCCGTCTGAGCTTGCAAACGTTTGCTCTTGCTTTGGAAAACAATGAGCAACTTTTTCTCTGACAGTTTACGAACCAAACCAGTCATTGAATCATTTAATGCTAATAATAATTATATTCGTTTTCACTTTTTCTACGCTGTCATTTGGAAGTAATGTTCTGTTTTTTAATAAACAGATGTCTGATTCATCGATTATTCGCCAAAATAACTGACGGATTAATAAGTTAGTTGCAGCAGTAATACAGACATACATACATAAACTACATGCATACGTACAATGCATTAGTGATGAAACGATAACAGCGATATTGCGATATCGCGATATTAAAATTGCCACAATTTTCGTCGTTGTCATGTCACGATATCAAAAGCAAAATATCTCTGTCCGAAAACATGACTTTTTGCCCGGTTCAACTGAACACAGCATTGTGAACTACATGGACCGCGATGATACTTTGCGCCGACAATGAAAGAAGACTATTATGTCCAAAAACACAGTGTTTTGTTTTTCAATCTTCAGAGCTTCGTCTTTTTTTTTTTATTTATAATATCCTAAATTTCTATACAATATCGTGAGATTTTTTTTATATCACCAACCTCCCCACATTATCGTAATAATTACCGTATCATGAGGTTCATATCGTGATATCGTATTGTAATGTTTGGATAGCGTTACACCACTACAGTCATAAACACACACACACACACGTGCATACACATATCGTCGCTGTCCTGCGAAAAGCACTTATGTCCAATTTGGCTAATTTTTAAAATGTTCATTTTCATGTTAATGTCACACAAATACACATTGACACACGCTCACGCGATTAGAAGCGTTCATCGTTAGGCTGGCGTTTCGAGTGTCCCTTCTCCCGGAGTAGCTGTCACAAAAAGCCAAAGCCTCCGTCGTCGATCCTTCACGCATGTTGTTGTGTTTTTGTAACGAGGTACTAAGCTGTCCTCCGTTCTGCCTCTGCTGCATCCCGAATGTCACGCTCTGCCCGAGCCCAACCTGCTCCCGGGCCAGCTCTCCCACGGAGCGGTGGGAACGCACGGCGGGAAGGTTCGATGGATCGCTATGGCCTTTGAGTCCGTGAGTCAGTCGCCTTCTCGCCGCTCGGCCTTCGGGGCTTCCTCCCGTGGCCCTTCATTCCCGCGCGGTCCGGTTCCAGACCACGTACCGGGGCAAATCGTCCTTCCAGACCTACTCCGACTTCCTCCGCTGGGAGACCTTCATCCAGGGCCAACTCTCGGCTCTCCCGCAGTCTTCGGCCTTGAGGCGAGGCTTCCAGACCTGTGAGCACTGGAAGCAGATCTTCATGGAGATCATAGGTACGGATCACAGGCACGCACTGGCGGCTTGTAGGTGTGTGCGCGTGCGTGCGCGTGTGAGGCAACTGAACCCAGTGCCTTGTAGGTGTCGAGAGCGCCCTGTGGAGTCTGCTGCTGTCGCTGGTTATCTGCGTGGCCGCCGTCTCCGTTTTCACCGCTCATCTTTTCCTACTGCTTCCAGTCGTCATCACCATCCTGGGTACGGTCATGAACCTTTCAAGCCGTCGGAGCTCCCCAGGCCCGTTTAGGTCTGAATGGAGCCGCTGTGGTCTTTTATCAGGAGTGATCTGCGTGGTGGGCGCGGTCATGTACTGGTTGGGCTGGGAGTTGGGAGCGGTGGAGGCTATTTCTCTGTCCATCCTGGTGGGCTCTTCAGTGGATTACTGTCTGCACCTGGTGGAAGGATACATGCTGGCCGGGGAGACGCCACCTCCGGCCGCAGGACCCGGCTGCGTAAGCACGGATCGTTTTCGCGTTATACCCATCTAGCCGTCGTCTACTATTCCCATGTGCCTACGGTGCCCGCAGTACTTATCTATGTATCTATTGATCATTCGCATATTCTTTGGACCTGCGTAGCGTACCCGCATACATGCCCATCTAGCATCATCATCACCCATCTTTCCTATGTAGCTAAATAGCCGTTTAGCTCAAATCTATTTTCCTTGTGTTCCTACATTCCTATCTAGTTACCATCCCCCTATTCCGATTTACCTGCATACCCGTCTCTTTTAAATTCATCCATTTTCCCCACCTTTGTATCTATCATTCATCCACCCATTGTCGAATTTACCAACAGACCTATCTAACTTTAATCAATCAATGCTCCTACTGTATATATATATATATATATATATAATACCATCCATTCACCACCTGTCTTTCTGTTACATACCCTGCTGTTCTCCGTCGAGCTAAAATCAATGTTCCTTGTTACCATCACCTATCTTTATTTACCTACATACCCATCTAGCTAAAATGCATTAATTTCCCCTTATATCTACATTCCTATGTATCTATCATTTATCCACCCATTCTACTATATATCTAATACCATTCATCCACCACCCGTCTTTCTTATTTATCGTCATACCTTTCTAGCCGGAATCCATCCATCCGCCCATCTTTCCTAAGTTCCTACTGTCTTGAGCTGTCATCCATCCACCCATTTGCCCGTGTTCCTGCATGCAGTTCCTAATTAGCTATCAGCCATCCATACCTATCTAGCTAAAGGCAGCTTCTCAAACCCACCAAGTTCCCCAGGCATGGGACAATAATGGCTACAAGTTTGTGCAGTGCCTTTGAAGGAGGCTAGTTAGACATGAAAGGAGGCCCAAATAAACCATGTGGCATTCATGTAGCCTTTTGTTGGCAGGAGGCCGCGGCTCGGAGGCAGAGACGCAGCGTGGAGGCAGTCGACCATGTGGGTGTTGCCATAGTGTCCAGTGCCGTTACCACGGTGATCTCCACGCTCCCCCTCTTCTTCTGTGTCATCGTGCCTTTCGCCAAGTTCGGCCAGATCGTGGCCATTAACACCACCGTCTCCATTTTGTTCACCCTGACCGTGACTGTCGCCACGCTGGCCTGCGCGGCGCCCGCCGACTTCAGCAGGACGCCCGGCGGCGTGCTGAAGGCCGCCGCTGCCGTGCTGGCGCTGGCGGCAGCGGGGGGGGCCGTGTGGTGGGCGGGGGGCCGCGCGGGCCTGCCGGCGGCCTGGCTGTCCGTAAAAGTGATGTCGTAGGGCAGAAGAAGCACTACCCAAGTACAGATGGAGTTGTTATGAGTTATAGTATTTACAGTTGTTTGTTCATTCAGGTACATTATTATTGAACCTTTTTTGTGCCATACATTTTAAAGACTCATTTAAGTTATTTTCTGTGATTATTTAAGGCAATTTTTGTTTTCCAAATGCATCATTTTACAGTGGCTTATAATGATGTTAAATATACTTTTTAGGAATAAAAGCTCTGCCTTGTTTTTGATAAACACTTAGGCCTACTACACTACTATATTTTATGAGGGCGGTATTTCGATGGCTAATTCAAATTTCTTTTTTGGTGGTACTTTGTGACTAAAGTTTGGAAACCACTGAAAGAGAGGACCTCTACTCATAGGAACTCTAGTTTGCACTCACAGTGAATGTTAAAGATGTCATATTTAAGTAAAGCTGTACATTTTTTTTTTTCAGGTAAACAGCTAACCAATTTCTACCAAACTTTAAGAAGAAACCATTGGTGCAAATCCAGGTTAAAAACATTTAGACGGTTAGACTTGTTTATGTTCTCTTTCGGCAATGGAATTGAGACACATCTAGGGTTGCCATGGCGACAAAAGATTCTCCTCATTATTAATGGAGCTGTTATTTCAAGATAGCATGGTTTGGATTGCTCACTTTGCAAGATTTTTTTTTTTATTTAATTGGAACCGTAACCTACCACTGCAGTTCATTGCTGTACATTAAATGAAATGTCATTCAATTAAAATGTTAATCAAAGTTAATGTAATTGGAGCATTCCCATTACCACTGAAGCTCATTGCACCATGCATTTAATTGAATTCAAATGGCAGCGTGCCACTGCAATTAATTGCATCGTTAATGTCATTAAAGAAGCACCCACCACTGCAGCTCTTTGCACCATAAATTTCATTTTTAATGTACATTTTAATTTAAAATCAATGCATCCATTATTACATGTAATTACATTGAATGTTATGTATGTACTCTGAATGTGGTTTGAATGTTACCTTTTTTTTTTTTTAATGAAATGTTCATCATATTTATGAATCGATAAGTCTTTTGAAGGTTTTATGCTCTAAACGGATTGTAAATGCACATATTGGCCTCTGTGAGATGTCTTCAAATGTCCAAGTCATGAGACATGGGCCTGGCGTGTCTTCTGTGACCTGCTGTCATCGTTGTGTTTACTCGGAATTGAATGTGACTTCTAGCAACATGTTGTGGTAACTTCGGTGACTGGATTAAAATTAACCCCTCAGTCCCCCCCCCAAAAAAAAGGTTCAAAAGTGTAGTCTAAATGTCGTAGTATGCTGCTGTCACGTTTCCAGTTTTCCACACACATTTCGCGTGTGACCTTTCCTGACCTTTCTCTTCGCACTTATGTCATTCACGTGGCTCACTTGCAGCAACAGCCTGACTGCAGGCACACATCAGGTGAAATATGATGAGGGAGGAGCATGTGCATGTGTATTTTTTTTTTTTTTTCAATTAAAAATGTTCATTTTTATGGTGGTGTGTTATGTAACAAAGTCAAGAAATAACAAGGCTGGATGGCCACATCATCAGTAGATGAAGCCAGGATAAGTGAGACTTTATCATTTATAATTCAGGTGGCTCAGAGTCAACATTAAATTGTAATGTACGACATTTCCAGGCATGAGCCAAACTTTGAAACACTAACAGTAGGTTAAAACCCTGCTTTGCAAACAACCCTTGTTTAAAATCCAACTTTTAAACCCCAACCCTTGTTGAAAGCCCTAACCCTAGTTAAAGTCCTTCTTTTAAACCCTATGCCTATCTTAAAACCCTACTTTGAAACCCTATTCCTAGTTTAAAACCCTAACCCTGGTTTAAAAGGCTACTTTGAAACTTTGACCCTATTTAAAAACCTACTTTACAAGGCTAACTTTAGTTTAAAACTCTACTTTGATATATATATCAAAGTAGCATATATATATATGTACATACTGTATATACGTATATATGTACACATACATATAGCTATATATTGTTATGCACTATATATATATATGTGTAGCATACATATATTAAAACTGCAGGTTTTTTAAATAAAAATTAAACGCAGAAGAGAATGGCTTGAGCAATAGTATATAATTCAACATAGACCAAACATGAGAAGGCAATTATAGGCTTATAGTATGTGTTCCCCTCTACCATTATTTATGTAACGACTATAATAAATAAGCAGGCTCATTTGGTTCTTGAGAAATACTTCATTGCAAGAAAAAAAGGCATTTTTCTTTCTTTTTTTTTTTCCACCTGGAAAAGTGTAAAAACACGGACACATAAGTCATATCTTTATTACCCCACGTCACAGGGCACACACAATGTTCAAGTATGCCTGAGGAACTAAAATGGAGCAACTGGGAAAAAAAAAAAACAAGTTTGAATAAGAGATAAAATGCATTTAAAAATAAGTGAACTGGCATTGCATTTCACACAAATCCATAGACGCTCAATGATTTTGGAACAATTCACTGTAAAGTGCTAACTGGTTTGAGCTGAGGAAAAACAAAAAAGCACATGTTCCCTTTGAAAGATCAAACACACACACACACACCACTCACACGTACACTTTGCACATCATGGAGGTACAGTAATGACCAACCAGAAGACCATGGACCACATTTCATTGATTAGTCCTTTAATAAGAAAACTGCTTCCTTATGTTCCTTGGTTAATGCTAACAGTGAGAATGTGGCCGTCGCGTTGCCCGTTACACATCATGCTGCTGTTGTCCCCCAATGTACACTTCTTCCTCTCCCACGACATGGCCCACATCTCTGCTCAAGTCCTTCGTGATGAGGATGAGGATGATGATGATGATGATGATGATAAAGGGTGGTCTGGTGCGGCGTGACAAAAGCAGGGGTCGATCCGGCTGATGCCCGCCTTTTCCTACAGGTCCTGAGAATCCACTGGTTTCCTTGTTGTGCCATATGTTAGGAGGCACCTTTAAAAAGAAAAACAAAACAAAACACGAAAAAAACAAAACAAATCTGAATGAACCAGAATGGGAGGGGGGGGGGTCAGGTCAATAAACTCCTCCCCCTTCCACCGCCGCTGTCCGCCAAAGCCCGATCCTAAGCGTAAAAAGGTCAAAAGAAGGTGTACTGCAGAATGGCTTTACTCCTCACAGTCTGCGGGGGGAGCTGGAGCCCCTGGGAGCTGAGGTGCGCTTGGTGGCGGTCTTGCGGCTGTTCTGTGGCGTCTGATTGGCGTTGGTGGCCGAAGGTTTCCGAGCGGTAGGCGGGAGCCTCCCTTTGGGGCCCCTCCGGGTGGCCCTCTGCCCCGCGCGGCCCCTTGCGGCCCCCACTCGTCACTTGCGCGAGTGCAGCGTGTCCTGGAACTTGGTGCTGGTGTAGCGCACGTGAAAACCTTTCTTGTTGATGGTGTCGTCCGAGCGGAACTTAATCACGATGGAGTCGCCGGCCGAGTAGATCTCCTCGGGAGGCTTGGGGGGGGGGGGGCAGACACAGACAAAAACACAGTGAATTGGGGGGCTCCTCAACTCGGGGTAAAACCTAAAACCGATGTTCAAATTAAGTTCATGTAATTTTTCCACAAATAAATTGTCAATACTTTTACAAATTTAAATGCAAAATTGCTTGAAAGTCTGAATTCAGAAATTTGTTTCAATACATATTTGAAGATAATTGCTGAAAAAGTTTAACAACTGAGAACTACAACGGCATGAGTGGCATGGATTTTTTTAGCCTGATTAAAGGTTATTATAGCTAATGAAAATCAACAAAATAAATAAATAACTCAAACTAAAATCGGGAAAAAAATGTTAACAAAATAAAAAGAGTGCTTTTAAAAAAAATAATAACTGAAACTTAATTTTATGATGACTAAAACTAAGTAAAACAAACTTAAATTCTAAAAATGTCCTGCATTTACTCTAAATGGCTCTAAACGATTGATTACGAAAGTAGTTGTCGATTAATTGATTGATTTTGACACCTCTACCACAGAGCAGAAAGGTTATTAATGTTGTACGCTGTGTTTGTAAGTGTTGCTACTCCATGTGTGTTAAAGAAGCAGTTGGTTGAAGGTTTATTCAACCAATTATCTTTTGTATTATCTTTTTTTTGTCAGTTTTACAATCAACTTCAACTTTTGTTTAAAAAAAAAAAAAATAGAAAAAAAAAAAAATGGCCAGCAGACAAAGTTAAATCCTTTTATTTTCCCCTCCCTTAACTTTCTAAACGGGTCAATTTTAACGCACAATATTGAAGTTCAATTAATAAAAACATTTTTATCAATATTAATAATAATGATAATCATGTATACTTATTTACTAAGGTTTGAATTTTGAGTGAGTTTAAACATGAGAGAAATGTGAGAAGCTTAATGGTGAGGTTTACATCCTTAAAACGTACAGTAGAAACATAAAAACTAAAACATTTAAAAAGAAGTTTCCTACTTTGCGGATTACACCAATCGCAGATCATTTTTGGAACTTAACCCCTGCGAAAAACGAGGGACCACTGCATTCAAAACGAGCAGTAAATGGTCTCAAAAATGTTTTCTCGTTTTTTTTTTTTTTTATAGTATGTAGTCTCTCTACATCATGGATTTTCATCAATCACGGACGGGTCTGGAACGTGTCCCAGCAATAAACGGGGCTTCACTGCACTAAGATCACTCAAAAGTCAGCCTTGTCCTTTGCCAAAGCGCTCTGCCAGGTCACACAACATGACATGTCAAGTGAGTTGGTGCTGAATTGTGGATTTAATAAAATGCTGGCGATTGATGAGGGGGATACATTCCAGACACACACAAATGGTGAAAATCTGCGATGAGACACACCATTTTTTAAAAAATAGTTTAACCACTCCCACATGCTTTTTAAACGTATTAAAACACTTTTTGAACTCATTGTCAAAGAAAAATGTATAGAAAATACCATATGGATTGTAGTGTATTTGTGTTGGATACAGAATGTGCCTTGAAGGGGCATATCGTCGCTGTCATGTAAAAAACACTTATGCCCATTTCTTTTCATTTACTTATTTTTACATGAATCGTGTTTCCGCGTTATAGACATCGCATTAAAGTGAAAAATAAAAAAGTTTCCAAAATTGGGGATAAGTGTGTTTTCCACAGGACAGCGACGATATGTATTTTAGTATTGTCTCGGCATTCAATGCTCAGTTACCAAAAGATTCTAGCTTGTGAATATGAAATGTTTTGGAATCCAGACAAGAGTTGTTTTGCTTACGCCGGAGCCACAGTAACGTCCCAGCCGCGGAGACTTGGTGTCGGCCCCGTCAAAGAGCTCCATGTAGTCGTAGCCGCAGTCCGCCTCCTCCTCGATCTCAAAGGTTTGGAAGATGAGCTCCACGCCGTAGCCTTTCTCGGCCGAGATCGCCCACTGGCAGTCGGAGGCTCCGGGGTAGTTGTTGTCCCCGAACTGGGCGTGGGAGAACAGGTCCTTGGTCTTGACCTCGGCCTTCAGGCGACCGCCGCACTCTGTGCAGAGAAACATCAAGTTGAACCAACAAAAGGTCACGTCGAGAACTCAACCTTTCTCTAAACAAAGAGGCCATTTTGTAGTTAAGTATGCTAGTTCCGTGTGTGACTGTACCTGCAGTGTGGGATGCCTCAAAGCCTTTCTTCTGAACGGAGTTGTCGGAGAAAAAGCGGATGAAAAGTTTGTTGCCGCTGGACGTGATGGGCTGCGGCTTCTTTGTGCCGCAGAAGCGACCGAGAGTTTGAGCTTTGCCGTCTTTCCCGTCGTAGATTTCGATGTGGTCGTAAGCGCACTCCAGATGAGCCTCCATGTCGATCTCGTTGAAAGCCTGCGAGGGAGGAGGAATGATCACGTTACGTGCACATCCAGTGACAGGCCACTTCATTAGGTACGTTTGCAATACAAAAGCTGTATCCAAAATGTTGCTTTTATAAAGGCATTAATACAGTGGTGCTTTGACATACTGTGCAAGTGAGGTCACGTGCATGTTTTTCACGATTCGAGAAATATAATAATACTCACAGACATATATTCTTTATGATGTTGTAAAAATAACAATTTTTACAGAATCTTGATGAGTCACTTACTGTAGTAGAAGAAAGCAGTATTCTTCTGAACGGCAGTATTATACTGCCTCCTGGTGGCCAAGGCGGGCACACCAGAAAGGAAAAAACTATGATGCACAAACTGTTTAATTCATAACGATTTACTTTTTTACATTTTTTTTTTTAAATCAGAGATGCGAGTAAACTTTTCTACATTTTTTTTTGCACTGATATCTAATCCGCCCTTGTTTCTTCCTCTAGCACAACAGGTATTCATGATAATAACATATAATAAAAACAATATAATATGTAATACAGCAATATTTATGACATAAGGCTTAGGTTCAGCAACAGGTGGATTTTTTTTAAATGAAACTTTATAGCTACAAAATAAAATGCATGGTAAGATCCGTATTGTGCAGCTTTTAGAGGTCATATTTAAAAACATAAAAAATGAAAGTACCGGTATTTCAAAAACCTGAGGTGGTAGGAAAAAAAAAAAGTAACGACACTTTGAAATTTGTGTCAACAATACATTTAGGGACACATAAAGCCATCTCCGATTCAAATTTGCCATTGATTAGTGTTATGCTATTCCTTAATGTTTTTCTAAAGTGCAACATAACATTGTGCTGTTTTTCTTTATCAAAAACACAAACAAAAATGCTGTTTTTTTGGGGTGGCAGGCTGGAACGGATTCACGGCATGTGCATTAATTTCAATGGGGAAAGATGATTTGAGATGTGAGTGTTTTAAGTTACAAGCGTGGCCAAAGAATGAATATGACTTGTATCTCAAGGCATCATGTACCTGTGAATGTATTTTGCAATATCACATATTATATTTTGTCACAAAAAACAACCAGTAACGCTCACATTTGCACTTATGGACAATTTTCACTTGGTGTATGAAGTATGTTTCGGGCACTTGTGAGGAAGTTGAAAGCACAAAGGGGAACACAACGGATTCGAACCCCCAACCTCGGAACTGCCAGAAACGTGTTACATACTATTTTGATGCGGTGGCCAGGCGTGGTGGTGAGCGCCCAGGTGCAAGCCTTCTTGCTGGGATATTTATCCGGCCAATTGGGACTGGTGATGGTACCGCTCACACTGGTCACCGTGTGATCGCAGCCAGCTGCGATGACACGGCCCCCCCCCCCAAAAAAAATGGTTAAGTGCGAACACAAGTAAGCGTATGAGGATCTTTGCACAGGAATTAAATCATCATTTTAGTGGTGTACCCTCTTTGCAGTCATGCTTGTTCTCGTGCAATACAAATCCGCTCCTGCACTGGCAGCTGTAGCTTCCGAAAGTGTTGACGCATTCGTGCTGACAGCCGCCGTTCTCTTTGGAGCACTCATCTTTGTCTGAGGACGCACACGGGCGACGATCACCACAACGAAATGAAATTTCCATCACGGGTGGCAAAGTCAAGGCTCACCAGCCACGTCATTGTATATGTCCCGCGAAAGCGTGCCACAATTTTTCTACTAGCCATGAAAATGATAACCAAAATGCAGGTGCAATTATGTAATTGCGAATCATGGGATGATTTTGGGACTTCTCACACAGAACATATGAGTGGAAAGGACAAGAAGTGTAACTGCCATGTGCTTGAGCCACATGCCGTAGCCATAGCAAACAAACACAGTACAGCTCAGCTTCTGGCGCCATCATAGCTAGCCAAAGGTTTTTGAGGAAAAAAACCCACTAATCAGCCAGCATAATAATTCATACTCTTACATTTGTCTACATCTTTCATTTTCTAAAAAGAACACTACACTATGTTGATATTTCAGTAAATCTGTGAAAGATTGAGACCGAGAGCTACTTTTTGGGTACTGATTCATGTAATGTGCAAACAGCTTGATACACAAATCTGAAATAAGAAATTTGCTCAAGTTACCTCTAATTCTACAGTATTTTCTCATTAAAAATTAATGACATTTATTTGTGAAGACACTGAACATGTTAATGATTTCTCACAAATAATTAGAAAACACAAATATCAATACGCATTTCTATAATTCTCTTTAAAAGGGAAGCCAACCCAAACATTTTCTTAACAGTAATATGTTCTCTGTGCCTCCACTAATTTAAACACGGCATTCCATTTGTGGAATATGAGTTAAGCAACAACGTTTTTAGTTATCTCAGGGGGCGGCCATTTTGTCGCCTGCTGTCAACTGAAAATTACATCACAGTTGGTCAGGGCTCAGATAAGCTCACCTGTTTTCTGAAGCTGAGCCGTGATTGGTCGTTATCTGAGCCCTGAGCAACTATGATGTCATTTTCAGTCGACAGCAAGTGACAAAATTGCCGACCTCTGAGATGGAAAAAAACAGGTGGATTTTATTACTCAACTCATATTCCATAAACACAATAGCAATCAGAATGCCGTGTTTAGACGAGTGTGGCTATATACAACATTTTCTTTTAAAGAACTTTGTGTCATTTTCGCTTCTACAATACTCTTAGGAAATCACAATGTTCCATCATTGGTGAGCTATCTTTAGAAAAGGCCTGCGGTCTACTTTACACAAAAAATTTACATAAAAGACTGTTTTTTTTGCTTTTGTTTTTTTTTTTGCTTAACGATTATATGTTGATGTGGTTTGACGTTGTAAGCGTCCCCCTGAGGGCGAGCCTGACGACAATGTGACCCGCGAAGAAATCAATTCCGAGCTAGATGAACCCACCTGAGAAGAACTGTGCTTTAAAGCCCTTTTTGGACACCGTGTTGTCAGACTTGAACTCAATGCGCATGTTGTTGTACTGCGAGGTGATGGCTTCGGGTTTCTCGGCGCCGCAGAACTTCCCGTGTAGCCTGGAATCTGCCGAGAGTCCGCTGCGCACCTCCACGTAGTCGTACTTGCAAACCTGAGCATGAATACGAAGCTGGATAAAGTGGCTGAAACGTCTTCGGCGGTGACATCAATGACGCGCTACACGGAAGAGGATTACGGCGAGACGCGTGCGGTGACAAAAGGAAAACAGAACAAACCCACCCAGCGCCGGTACACAACAACCCCAGTGCTCACGTCATTGCCCTCAGTCTCGAAGACGTCAAAGAGCAGAGTGATGCGGTACTGCGTGGGAGCGACCAGCTGCCAGATGCAGTTCTTGTTGGGGGGGTATTCTCTGGGCCAACCGGGGCTGGTGATGGAGCCATTCAGCTTGGTGATGAAGCCTCCGCAGGCAGCTGCACACGAGACCCAAAAACGGGACGACTTTGAAACAAGCAACGAGGCAAAATATCCTTTCTGCGTTCAACCAATGACGGTCTGGCCTGCCAAGGGTGGTTTTAGGAATGCTCAGGATGAATTATGTAATGTAGCACTCTGCTACAACAACAGCTGCTACGCCCTAACTTGGCTAGTCTTAGTTAAGACGAATGTTAAGTACCGTATCGACTTTCAAGGTAGACACGTAAAAGAGGCACTTAGCTATTTAGCGTGCAGTTTGATTGCGTGGCAACATTTTTTTTTTTTTTTTTAGCATTATTTGTCTGGTGTTTTGTACTGTGGCGCAGGAAGACTGAAACATGCTTTTATCTACCAATTATTCTATTAATTGTATTACTGTTATAGTGTTTTATGTGAATTAATTTCAACAATTCCTTCCATTATCTTTTCACTAGTCCCTCACAATGGCTGTAAAAGAGGCATTCCCACTTTTCAGTACAAACAGCACAAGCATGGACTGGTCAGACAAAGACAAGCCAATCATTTTATGCCTTCTTATGTAATGTTTGCATGTACCTGATCAGGCAGGATTTACACAACAATTCCAATATTTTGCTCTCAAGTGACACAACTGTGAAATGTAGTACAGAAGTCATGTAACTAGAGTGTCAAACGCCTAAACATTAAAAAACATTGAATTGGGTATATTCACATTGTAGTCATCTTCCAAACATCGGTAAAAATTCAGTCTAGAAATGCAGTGTTAACGTAGACATCGTACATATATAAAATACACTAATTGGTGCACAAACAAAACCTGCTGGAAATTTAAAATACGGCGAAAGTATAGACCATTAAATATTGTCTAAATATGCTACCGTACATTCAAGATGTGAGTATCATGAAAACAGCAAACGGACCCGTGAAGTAATGCGGAGGTTACCCTCATTTAAAGAGGGAGAAGATTCAGCCCAGTGCAACTACGGTAAATGCTATGGAGAGTTTAATATTTATATTATGTATTATTGTTTACTTCTGTGTTGTCGCAGTTATTTACATTCCAGTTGGGCATCTGCACGTGTGTTATTTCATGTGTTCCTTCAATGTAAACTCTGCCACATTGGAAATACATCACTTGAGAGGTACGTGGAAATAGTCAAAAGAAATCAGATATAGGCATTAAGTAGGAATTAGCCACTTGAAACTGCTGTGTAAATCTATCTTAAAACCTTTTCAAGGACACCGTCAAATGTAAGACCTCTTAATCACTGGATATTATGGGAAAGCCATATGGGTGCAATATAATTTCAAGATTTAAGAATAATCTTCATTTTGGACATTTTTCCTAAAATGCTTTAAGGATCCACACGCTGTCTGTGTGAAAGCGCACATACCTGCTACTTTACTGAGTAGGAAAAAAAAAAAAAAGTCAAGCTCAGGATCTGATGAAGATCTAAACCTGGTTACGTGTAGACGCGGACTTTTCTGTCAAGATGAGTGTGTTCTCCAGGGTGAAGCGTGGGTTTGGCAGCACGGCAAAGGTGAAAATGTAATAGTTCCGAAGTAAGAAAACACCATCGGACATACCCTCACAGCTGCGCTTGTCAGCAGCCAGCTCATAGCCTGGGTCACAGGCACACTTGTAGCTGCCCAGCGTGTTGACACAGCGTTGCTCACAGCGACCGTTGTCCGGCTTGGAGCACTCATCCATCTCTAAAACACAAAGATATGTTAGGGAGCCTTTTAACTGGGCCCCCTGCTTCCGTGGGGCTGTACGAGAAATCCTCCAAACAAGGAGGTTCACACACAACCCAGAGGCGCAATCGGAGCAATAACATACAGTGTAACCTTCAAACTCAAACGCCACAAATGTCAAACCATGTTGGTACCATGACTGGACCTTGATTTTCCCAACTGAAATGAACTGAAATTCTATTAATCCATTCCAGCCCCCCCAAAACATCAGCGTTTTTTGTTGAGCGAATGTAACGTAAGCATCAAGGATTAAACTCTGTTAACATCTATGATTAGCTGCTAGCACAAGTTAGCTAGCTGCCAACTGCCTAGCTCAGTGCTTTCTAATGTTTTGTGGCACTATTATGTGACATGAGAGATCATTTAGCAAAATTAAGCAATTCCATTTAATTGATTTGAAAATTGTGTATCTATGCTAGCAACATATAGTGACCGTAAGAACAATTAAATGCTTTTACACTACTACCACTGTCACCACACAACATCATAATTTCTGTACTTTTTGTTTGGTGGTGTGCTGTTACATTTTTCTGTTGTAAAATATGCGCCTTGGCTCAATAAATGTCTGGAAATACTGGGCTAGCTGTTCTCCTTGTCACCACTTATCAAAAGAAGAGTGTTTTATTGATTTGAAAATTTTTGAAAATTACAACACTGCTTCATTTTATACTTGTCTGACAGTTAATATTGAAAAAAGAAATGCGAGGCAGTTGTCATGTGGCTGATTAAAGTTGAGGGTATTTTTGACAGTTTTATTGTTCCAATGAATTAAATACCTTTTTGAGGAATGAGTCAACTTTTGGGGGGCACTCAACACTCCCACACAACAACATTTTTGTCCAAGTAAGTGCTTGTAGTGAAAATGTACTGTATCTATTTGAAGGGTCGTCAACAAAACTCCCCAAAACACACTCATAGCACTCGCAGCGCCACCTGGAAAGTTAAAAAAAAAAATCCCCGATGCCAGTTTCACCATTTAACACAAATTGGGAAGTTATGTCTAACAGTACAGGACATTAAAAAAAAAGTCTCAAGGACTCATGCGTTGTGAGTGCCTGTTCATCGCTGCTTGTTTCACTCTTGATAAAATTGGAGTTCAAATATTGCTTGGCCAGTTAATAAAGCTTTCATGACAGCAACCTCCAACTTCCAATATTTCCAGTGGGAAAAACAAGTTTGACCTTTCCCGGTTCCACTGTGATTTAGAGTGCTAATGCCAAACACATTATTTCTTAAAGACACATGCTGAAATTCCCTGCAGCGTTCACAACCTTTCAACTCTGACCTTTGAAGAAGTTGGCTGCAAATCCGGCCTTGTTGACGGAGCCATCTGAAACAAATTTCATCCACAGCTGGTTGGAGCTGGTTTTGATGTCATCTGGTTTGTCATAGCCACAGAAGCGGCCCAGCAGGGGGCTGTTCTCGGAGTTGCCGTCACGCACCTCCAGGTAGTCGTATGCGCAACTGTCATGTCTCTCGATCTGCGTAACAGAAGGTTTTGGGCCGGGCGGTTGTGAAGCAAATTTTGGAGAAAGGTGCAATAAAGTTTGTCAAGGCGGGGCCTCACTTCAAAGGACTGGAAGGTGAGGCCTACGTGGTAGCCCTGAGCTACAGTAACCTTCCATACGCATGCTTTGTTAGGCCTGTAGTCATCAGGGTAGTTGGGGGACTGGATCTGGCCACTGTCCTTCTTCACCTCCCCACCACAGATGGCTGCACGTGACAAGGAAGACAAGAATAAAAACTCGCTTCATAGCAAAATCATTAACGCGTGCCTTAAGAAAATAAAACGTGAGCACACTGATCGGATTTTCGCAATGTGGATTAGCTGAAATGCCTCGCGCACACATACACACTCAGTGACTAACACACACACCCAAGCCTCTGCGTGGCCTGGAAACAATAGAGCCGATTCTGAGGGCTGGCCAAAATCTGATTAATGCAGCATAATGCGGCTGACACATCAGCAGTACGGGTGCCAAAAAAAAAGGGGGATATTACTGCAGCTTGGAGACGGACGTGCGAGTTCACTCAGCTGAGCGACATCGCTGAGGCGGAGAGGTCGGGAACGGGCGCTTACCCTCGTAAACGGCGGAGAAACCTTTTCCCACCCAGTTGCTGCTGCTGCGGAACTCAATCCACAACCGGCTGTCGGTGGAGATGATCGGCTCAGGCAGTTTATCGCCACAAAATCGGCCTGGAGGAAAGATGGGGGGATTTTAAGTTTCATACAATTTGAGTAGAATTGCATTATGAACTTTAAAGGAACTAAATAGCTACTTTTGCCTCCAAAGCTGTTAGCCAAAAACGCTATAGTCATGCCGTTAGCAGCATTCCATTTATACCTATAACACTATTATTGATACAAGCAATGCTGTCACTTTCATTTGCCTCACTCGCTTTCTTTCTCCAATGAGTCGCCTTTCCAAGGCGTTTTTTTCCATCGCTTGAGTTGCCAAAGTGTATGCTCATGTGGGACATATTGTTCACCATATACCTAGGAAGTGAACTCCTAAAATTCCACATGGAAAGTGTTTTGAGGGAAATTTGCTTGTGATGTGATGCCAAATTAATGACATCAGATTTAGTTGGAAGAGAGTGATGTCAAAACATTATTATATGTATTATCAGCAACGCTCCCTCATGAAAGGAAAAAAAACCCGTCATGAATTCATTGCGCGGTTCAAATGAATAAAAAATGACCTTTGAGGGGCGCCTTCCTCCAATAGCCATCCCTGATTTCCACATGGTCATACCAGCACAGGTGACTCCTGTATAGATCCATGGAGGTGAAGTTCAGAATGATCTTTAAAAACCAAGAGAGGGGTGATTATTGACACTCAACGGGACAAAGGTCACACAGCGATAAAACCTTGGACGAGAGACAACAACAGCACATGGAACAGAGAGCGGTGTTTGTTTTAGAGCGTCACACGGCCGATTTGGCCTTTACCAGCGGCTCACCTTTTCGCCTGGTGTGACGGATATTCTCCAGATGCAGTGCATGTAGGCCGAGTATCCGTTGGGGAAACCTGGGGAGGAGAAATTGCCGCTGCTATCCTGCAGACTGTCGCCACATCCTGTCCGCAGAGACAAAAACAAAAGGAGCTGAGCGCTACAGCCGTGACCATGTGGAACAGCAAATCAGTTCCAGGCTCAAACACCTCAGCCATGACTTCAAACTATACAGGCAAACACCTGCACGGGAACCACACGCGTTTAAATTAGAACGTCAAAGAGATGGTTTCTCCACAGCCGGGTTAGTGTGAGATTGCGCAATCTGAGGTGAAGCTCTGCCTTCTCTGACCTTATGTCCCTGAGAGCATTTGATAAGTCAAAAGGCAGCTCTTTCATGTTCAACATGTGGTGATGCACCCAGTCCAGGGTCAGGGTTGTAATAGTTTGGGATTTTTCATGATACTGTAGTGACTTTTGTTCTTTGAATTCGGTTAGTTTTAATTTATTTTTAGAGCAAGATTGTTAGTTCTTATTTTTTCAAAAATGCTGTGTTTTAGTTTAGTTTTTATTTGTTTTAGAATTCGTTTAGTTTGTTTTTTTTAATATATGGCATCTTTGTCAAGTGCAAGATGAAAAAAAAAGGTAACTAAGTATTATGTAATTAAAGTGGAAGTCAATGCAAACATTTTTTTTTTTTCAAGAATATGTTCTATGCAAGCCCACCTGTTGAAACGGGGCATTCTAATAAATATTGCGTTTGTGGAATAAGTGTTAATCCACTCGTTTTTAGCCATCTCTGGGGGCGGTCATTTGGTCTTTAGTCGACTGAGAATGACATCACAACTGCTCACAATGACCAATCACGGCTCAGATTCAGGAAACAGGTCAGCCGTGATTGGTCATTGTGAGCAGTTGTGATGTCATTCTCAGTCGACAAAAGACAAAATGACCGCCCCCAGAGATGGCTAAAAATGAGTGCATCCACCCGTTTTTAGCCAACTCTGGAGGCGGCCATTTTGTCACTTCTGTCGACTGAAAATGATATCACAACTGCTCAGGGCTCAGGTAACGACCAAGCACGGCGCACCTGTTTTCTGAAGCTGAGCCGTGATTGGTTGTTACCTGAGCAGTTGTGATGTCATTTTCAGCCGACAGAAGTGACAAAATGGCCGCCTCCAGAGATGTCTAAAAACGGGTGGATTAACTCGTATTCCACAAATGTAATATTTATCAGGATGCCTTGTTTCAACTAGTGGGCTTGCATAGAACATATTCTTGAAAAAAAAAAACATGTTTGGATAGACTTCCACTTTAAGTAAACTACAGTTCTCAAACAACTGTTTGACCTTCCTTCTGTACGGAGGTATAGCAATACCAAGATAAATACGTTTAAAATGAACCCTGAACGCATATGCACGATGTTAATGGACAAAAACGAGGGACATTTTCGCTATATTTTAATTACCGTCGTTTTAGCTTTTAGATTAGATAACTTTTAGAATTAGATTTTTTTTAATCATTTTCGTTTTTATTTTCTTTCGCGAATGAACAGCCCTTTTTAAATTTTGGTTTTAGTTATTTCATCAGTCTTTGTTAAGTATAACAACCTTGGCCCAGATGATGAGTTTACAAATGAATATCACAATATGAGACACTCTCTCTAAGCATCCTCTGAAAAAAAAAACTTGGCCCTCTATAAATAACCCAGCTCTCTAGAGGATGTGATACATTATGTACGTGATGCCCTTGCTTAACTGGCAAAATTAAAAATGCAAAGACTTGATGTTAATGCAGGCGCCAGGAGGCAAAAAGAGGAGGCTGAAGATGTATTCAATTAGGTGAAATTACAGAGCGGAGATTTGTATCTTGCGCTGTGAGACCCCTTCCATGATTGCCCTCTTGTTATTTCAACTCAGTTTCACTTAGCAGGTGAAATGAAAACATCCCCCCCAACTGTTTACGCGAGTGCCTCTGCTCAATAGTGTGTCAGCGGCAGAACAAGGAACCCCTCAGTGATGGGTTTCGGGCGATAATACGAAAGGGTTAAAAACCACTCGGGGGCCACACGTAGGGGATGATAAACATTTCCAAGAGTGCGGCATGAATGGGAGATCCATGGCTGCGGAAAGTTTTTGTCGGTTTCCAGGAACACATCAACTGCTGCCACATCACAAGGGGGTTTCTTCCTCCAAGACCGTCATTGAGGGAGATGACGTAGAACAAACACAGATGTATGTACAGTAATCTGTGTATATATAGGTCCGTTTAAGGTTCAAACCGCCGGCTCGAGCCTCGGCTGTAAAGTCTCGACAGCTGGTTCGACTTTGCAAGCCGTCGCCGTGTTTGACAGCTCAGCTATCCTGACCTGACCTATAATTAACTGCATGACATCAAATCTATTCGGCGGACGTCTGTTCCTAATGTACCGACGTTAACGCCATCAATTCTGTTGACATCGCCCAGTGTAAACAAAGTGCTTCACAAAAGCGGCCATCTTATGTAACCTTCCCCCGCTGTGAAACGCTTTGCTTTGTTGGCCATTGTCCTCTCATGACCAGCATGGGTCTGTGATGACTTCCTGTTGCTGGGTAGTGTTTACACTCCTCTCCACTTGGGAGTCTGGGATGCTATAGCCAAGCAGCCGCACCACATCAATAAGTAGAGGATTGGCTATTCCCACCCAGTAGGAGATGCATCGAGGGAAAGCGGGACAACTGCAGATCTCTCACGCATGTGCAAAAATAGACAAGGGAAGAAAAAAGAAAAAAAAAAAAAAGGCCAGAGCAGACAGGATCTGCCGTTTTGGTCTTACTGGAGCATTTGTAGAGTTTGCGTGCTTGTGCGATATCCCCTTTGCTAAGTCTGGTTCTCTGGCCAATGGGTGGTCGCACACCGTTCACATCGTAGCGCGGCAGGATGGTGTCCAGGAAGATGCCCCTGTGATGCACAGAGAGGGAGACGAACGTTAGTGCCGCATGACCCTTGAGGGCCCGTTCGCACAAGAATGGAGGATTTTGAAAACTAACACTCTGCGCTAGGGAAGACATTGCTCCTGTTGGTTTATGAATGACTGAAAACAATGTGGACTGTATATTGTATGAACAAAGCCTGCTCAGAAATGCTTGATTTTAATCCACTTTCAACATAAGAGTGCTTAACTACTACAAAATTGTTGTGCGAACCTGGTGACCCCGACGCCACTATTTATCCATGCCTTTAAAGCGCCGTAGATAATTAACAATAATGGATTGTCATGTACATTACTTTCGTTGTTTTAATCCACTTAAGTTTTTTATTCTCTATTTGTACTCTCTTTCGTTTTTATGCAGGTTGTACATGTTGGCTTTGCACAGAATTTCTTTTTATGCACTGAGGTGGTGCCTTGAGATGCTCAAGTCTTAAAAAACTCTCAATTCGTCTTTCTCCATGAAATGAATGGAGATGACATGAATGCGTTCCAGCCCCCCTCCCCCATCTCAAAACAAAACAAAACAAACAAACAAACAAGAAAACATTCTGCAATGTGTTTTTAAATAATAAAAACAGCACTCTATAATACTGCATTTTATGAAAACAGCAAAAACGAGAACATGATCAATTAATTGGCTGGCTGATTTCATTGGCCAATATTACCTTAAAAATAAATTACAAAAACAACAGCAACAACAAACCAAAACAAAATAAACAAACAAACAAACAAACAAAAATCATCCAATTTCTTTTAAAAACAAATTGCAACGTAAGACTAATAACATTCAAACCCCCCCCCCCAAAAAAATATATAAATAAATAAAAATCAGCCAATTTGTGAAGTAAACAAGTATTGTAAAATAGTCAAATGTTCTGCATGTAATTCATATATTTATGTAAGCATTAAAGGGGCCAAGTTATTTCATTCAATATATATTTTGTACTTTAATCAGCCAATTAATCGTTAGCGGAATTTTATTCTGTGAAATATTGTAATCGGCTTTGGCCTCACAGAATCCATACCGGTAGGGCCCAAGTAATAACTAAATAAAATGGATTGTAATCAAATTGTTTGTGCATCATGACTGTTGTCTCTTTGTTTGATGTTGAGTTTGACAGTAAACTTCAATTGGAGACCTTGAAATCTCTGGAAATATCGTTGTGCTGCTTGTTGTGAAGTGAGTTGAAAGCAATTTTCGGATTTGAGATTTTTAATCGCAAATCTATGCAAAAAATAAATATATGAAAATCACCCAAATGTAAGTCGTAAGTCTGGTTACGCTTATCTGAAGGAACCACTGTATTTGCTAAAGGATTTCAAATCACACACAAAATCATTTCAACATGGACTCATAAAATCATATAAAGCGCAACAAGAAACTACCGCCAAATGTGGTATACCATTTATCTCACCTGACTCATTTGTTCGTGACAAAAGCTGCCAGTAATCACATTCCTGGCTTATACATCAGAAGTCATTATTGACCTGAATCAACACGCACAGCCACACCTATCATCATTAATTACGCACACCTAGAGTGGGGGGAAAAAAGAAAACTGCTAAGGGACTTTCCTTATGTAAAACATTTTAAATGCACACGGGACCATTCGGCAGATTAACCTTATATTGGCATTGTGCATGACCTCTTTATAGGAGTAGTAGTCAGACGTAATATACGTGTAAAATGACCGAAATCATTACCAAAAGGTCAGGTGCGGCATATTTGGTTTTACAAAAGGCCAGGGGAGAACAGTAAGTCCTAAAAGACTCTTTTCACACTGCTGTCTCATTTGACACTTTGCTAGTTTCTCATCTCCATTTTTCTTCGAGTATTGGCGAGCAGCGGCCTGGTTCCCTGGTCGTTCCCATGGTGACTTGCCTATCAATGCCAGGCATGTGCAAACACTGCAGCCTGAGCTAACAGTTTAGACTCTTCCTGCTTGCTTGTCTCTCTTTGAGCCTCCACAAGCCCGTATGCTGGTTCTCTGGGGAAAAGAAGAAAAAAAAAAAAAAAAAAACTCCACTCTAGCCAGTGTCAGAGGAGACAAAGGGCACACTGGCAGGTCTCTATTTGAGTTGGCGGTGTTCCACAGGGTGATCCAAAAAAACATTTTGGGGTAAAGAACTCAATCTTGGAGTAACGCAACACAGACAAAACCATGACAAGAAGACAGCAAAACATTGAGAGGAACCATGAAATCTTGCAAACAATAGCCATAGTAAAAGCCCTGGCTTCCCACGGTGATTTACTGTACAACAATCTAATAATAGACTAACAGAGACAGACACTGGCACAGGTGAATCAGCCAATCAGGACTCGGGGAAAAAATGTGCTTGGAATGACTAGTGAGAAAGTAACAATCTTCAAATAGATTTGTGTGAAACATTCTTTTAACAGCGGCAGCCATTCCGCTCATGTCTTGACTGAACACAAATTGGGACAGAATCCGTGCTGAAGTGAAACCAGACCGAGGGAGATTATCAGCCTAACATACTTGAGGGCTAGGCCATTGTGTCAAATGTTGCCACAGAATTGTGGAGATCATGAGGTCAAATCCACATCTTGACCCTGTGTGACAGAAAAGACGTCAGGCCGATGCAGGGGGATCGAGTATTCTGACAAAGTCATCAAAGTCATCAGCTGCAGAGGGTTTTCTTCAGGTCAGTTAAAGGTCCCGCAGCTCAAGGCTAACTAGGTGTTTTCTTACCTAGGCCAACTGATACCTCCACCAAGGAAGGTTGTGTTTCATCGTGGTTTGTTATTACATTTGTGACATTGGACAAAAACGTTCACAAAGTTGTGGAAGGCCAAGGAAAATCCCATGATTGAAAATGCGGCTCCAACTGTATGTGATATTGAATTCCTTATTTCTTATTCTTAAACAGCATCACTACAATTTTTTACTGTAACACACCTCTTTTTTTTTTTTTTTTTTTTAATTTGGAGTCAGCCAGCCCTAAAAATTCTCCAGCGACTCAAAGTCTCCAGCCACCCAGATCGGATTTTTTTTTGCCCGTATGTGACCTGTATATGATTTTTTTTATGACAGTCTAAACTGCTCAATTGCGATTTTTTTCAAATAGGACCTTTCATATGTGGTCCTAGATTGGATACGTATCAGATTTGTTGCAATGTTAAAACGGAAAGAAATATCACCGAATCCATTTTTGCAGATTTTTGGGAGAGGGGGAAAGTTTAATTGTCACTACGTTTGTGTTTACTCCTTGATATTTAAAAAAAAAAAAAAAAAAAACTGCAGAAATTGGCACAAACACCCCCCCCCACCCGCCATTTTTGCTTTTAGCTCATTTGGTTGCATTTACTTTTCCTAAGAAATGTTGATTAATATACTTTGTCCCTTTTTAAAAATAAACACATTTAAGAAAAAAAATGAAGATAATATCAGCTGGCCGGTTAACCAGTCTATTAGGCTGTGTTCAATTTGACTATGTTTTGTATTCAATTAGTATTATGTGCAGCAGTGTGTTTCAGCCGTGGTTGTTTTTCCAAGTGCTCTATAAATAAAATTGTCATTTCTGTTTAATATTGCCTACATCCATAGTAATGACAAAACAATATTGCATATGCAACTACATTCCATGCTGCAAGGCACCGCCTCTGGCAGTCAGTAGGGATAAAATGAAATGAAGTTGATCGAAGCGCTGCGTGTCTATGATGTTGTAATACAAATTTGGATTGCTTTGAACTTGGCTGCGGTCTAGCCATTTAATTTATTAAGTGCTCTGTGGCACAGACAGTCTAAAAGTGTGAACATGCTTCGCACGTCGGTTTGTGGACTGCCAGCAGTATATCTTGGCATTGTGTAGAATCCGGAGGGAAGTGAGGGGCAGATCTTACACTCAGACAGGATACCTCATCACTCACATGGCAGGCAGGTCAAAAAGCCAACGCCAGTCTAGTTCACCGAAACTATAAAGGGTGCAATTAAAAAATAAATAGGACATTAAAATGAGAATTAAGGTCATTTTGTCAATGGAAGTCTTTTCTAAGGGAATTTTACACTGGAACAGACATTTAAAAGGGTACTTTCTGTTTATTTTTAGGGCTAAATACAAAAATAAATAGGATAGGGTTTCTGCTGCGTAATATTATCGGTACATACCAAATTATCTTCTACGCTATACTATTTCCCTGCAAGCCTACACCGAAAAAACAAACGCAACTAAAGCGAATTTCACTTCGATACTAAGTGGAGCGCATTCCTGACCTATAGCCATGGACAGGCGGGCGGCTCCACGCATTGACTTGCACCCAGCCGCAGAGTGTGTTTAGACAAAGATTCTCTCTCTGCTTCCTGGAATCTGTTTGCTTGCAAAGAGCCCAGCAGCTGATTTGAGCACAAGCGCGTACACCGGGAGACTAACACGAAGCACTGGGAGAGACATTGTGGCTCTTGGAGAACAAAAGAGCGGCTAACAGCTGGTTCTCATATCAGACTGGGGTAGTGATGATCATAGGCCAGGCTCACTCATTTTGTTATTTTGAGTTGTGTGTGACCAGATATCAAATTACACTCAGACTGTCTGCACAATGTCAAAACCTTTTTGCTCTAGGTAGAAGCCTGTATGGTTTAGAATGATTTTTGCCTGCAGCTGTAACCCTGTTTCCTCTGTTTATCTATACAATAGGGGCAAGGGTCATTGTGTTGTTTTAATATGCAGTGGATAAAAAAAAAAAAAAAGTCTACACACCCCTGTTTAAATAACAGGTTGCGTGGTATAAAAAAATAAATAAAGAAGATAAATCATGTCAAAACTTTTATCCACCACTGATCTGACCTATAACCTGTTAAACCCAATTGAATAAATATATTTTTGAGAGGGGTAGTAAAAACACACCTGCCACCATTTAAAGTGATTAAACCCAATTAAAGCTGTTTGAGTCGACGTCTCACACTGAAGCCACATCCTACATGCAACAGCACGGATAAGAATAATTTGCGACTCTTACAATGGCACGTGTCAAAATGCCACTTGTGGTGAGCTGATTTTCCGACTACAATTGATGACTAAAAAGCCACATCTGACTCATCTTCTTCCAACATGGTTATTTGGCTCGACCATCGGTCCTACAAATAAAGAAAACTTAAGGAGGAAGTCAACCCAAACATATTGTTTTCAAGAATAGGTTCTATGCAGGCCCACTAGTTGAAACAAGGCATTCCTGATAAATATTGCATTTGTGGAATAAGAGTTAATCCACTCGTTTTTAGCCATCTCTGGGGGCGGCCATTTTGTCACTTCTGTCAACTGAAAATGACATCACAGTGTCTCAGGGCTCAGGTAACGACCAATCACAGCTCACCTGTTTCTGAAGCTGAGCCATGATTGGTCATTGTGAGCAGTTGTGATGTCATTTTCAGTCGACAGAAGACAAAATGGTCGCCCGCAGAGATTGCTAAAAACAATTGCATTTTGCTCCTTAACCTATATTCCACAAACGCAAAATTAATAAGAATGCCGTGTTTCAACTAGTGGGCCTGCTGGGAACATAATCTTGAAAAAAATAATTTAGGGTTGGCTTCCGCTTTAAGTTGACACACCACAAAGAAGAGTGTTGTTAACAACCCTGACGAATTTGAAGGATTTATTGGCAAACATAAAAAGAGGCTTTAAAATCATGAAAAATCAAGCTGTAGTTTTTGCTGTGGGTGTGTCTATGAATGCGATGGGAAAAAAAACGCCTGGCTCAGCTGTCAATCAAATATCTCTATTATGACCTGGAAAAAATGGATGCTGCCTGGTCTAGCATCATTCTTATGCCTACACACAAATTATATGTTTGAGCCATGAATGAAAATATATTCACTTCAAGCCTCCAGCGGATGGAATATCTCCTACTGGGTCGTATTGGGGCTTTTCCACATTGTGACAACAAGACACTCAAAAACGGCCATGCCAGCGTGAAGTCCCTGTCTATACATGGGCTGTCAAGTCAGACAAAAAAAATAAATAAATAAAAATATCCCCCCTGCTTTTCCGTCAACGTGACGTGCACACACATTCACAACCAACAACGAGGCGCTCTAAAGCTGCCACAACTGCAGACTATCCACAGACAATTGGAAGGGCGACTCATGACACAAAAACAAATCTCTGAATTCACTTGACAAGGTATTATGTCTTAAATATTCCTAATTTAAGTTCGTTTTTTTTTTTTTTTTTTCATATATTTAAGTGCAGTGTTACTGTTAATTGTTAATGACAACTTTGGCTTACAGTAATATACACAACCTCTTTAGGAATAACGACTCTGCTTCATTTTTTATGAACACTACTTGTCATGATGGTAATACTCGGAGTAAGTATTTTTGATGTGGTACGTGATGTAAAATGTTTGTGAACACCCCTTTTCCATTCTCTATCACTTTAATGACATAGGTAGTGTTAAAACACCTGGAAAATGAGTTTACAGTCATAGCCTCTGCATTATGTTACTGAAATACCAATCATTAAAACCTCTTCAAAAAGACTTTGACTGGATAACGAGCTGGCAGACCAACTTTACAAGAGGCTGCACGTAGCCCTGAAAGTGGTGCGTAGACATTTTGCTGCGATAAAGCAAGGCCACTGTAGCTACGTGGGGCTGATGCTGCTTTTATGAGGTCTGCGGCCACAAAAGCAGCAGTAAAGCGGGAGAGTGGCCTTAATTTGAACAGGCTGCGGGAAGTGGCTTGCACATCCCAAATACTTAATATACGGCTACGAAAGCTTGGCTTTTACTTGAAAGGGAAATGTCGCTCATCTATCTTTTTAGCTACATAACGCGGGCACAATATGGAAATGCATGATTGTTGACAAAGGGTTGACTTTACTCACAGCTCCACATAGTTTCACTGACAATAGCCCGCAGGCCTAGGGACACATTTTGCTGACTTTTGTTCAAAATGTCAAGTCTGTACCCCATGTGGTACGATAATGACAGTGTTTTGTCACCAACACAGCAGTGCTACAACTGCCTGAGGTGTTGCACCGGGAGGGTTGGAAGGTCATTGCATTCAAGTTGGCGTTTCTGTTTTCAGTGTAAGGTAATAGCATAAAGATGGAAATAAAAATAAAAACGCTGAATGTGTTCTTTAAATGAAGATAATGTATTACTACTGTTGGAATCTCGGAAAAGGAGCAGCTGTCTAAATATGACACAAATCACATTAGTTAAGTGTTGTGCTGGAGAGTGACGATAAAATAAAATGAGAACAAGAGGAGAGGGGAACTTCAAAACACAACCCACCTACTTTTCTAAAATGTTTTCAGAGAAGAGAAGCTCTCTATGCTAATTCACAAGCACTGAGGAAAAAAAATTGTACATGCAGGACAAGGAACTAAGGAAGATGGAATGTGTAAAACTTGATATCTGCAGGGTGGATATTATATTTTAGTGTGTGGCTGCTTCTCTCAAAGACACTGCCACGTACAACGGAGAGGATACCAACGCATTTACAGAAATACTGTATATAGCTATAAAACGCGGAGGCGCACAAACGGAAAACCAGATGATGGGTTAAAGAGTTGCTGAGGGCACAGCATGACTTGACCAAAGACTAGTTTTCATGTGAGGTGGAACGGAGTGCAACATGGTTTGGCTCGTACCTGGAGAATGTATTCCGGGCATAGTGCATGATGCTGTCAAAATCGTAGACTTCTCCTAAGGAATCCACCTCCCCGGGCTCCATTTTCAAAAAGTTGTACTCCTGTCCTGTGAATGGGCAAAACAAAATGAACTGGCCACAACATTAGGTACACTCGCCTAATCCAAAAAAAGAGAAAACTAGTACTGTGTGTACTGTGATCAGATTTTTTTTTACATTTTCAAAGAGATATTACGTAACTACTGCTTAAAGCGGAAATCAACCCAAACATATCTTTTCAAGAATATGTTCTATGCAGGCCTACTAGTTGAAACACGGCATTCTGATTAATATTGGTTTTGTGGAATGAGGTAGCAGCAAAATCCACCCCTTTTTAGCCATCTCAGGGGGCGGCCATTTTGTCATTTCTGTGGACTGAAAATGACATCACAGTTGCTCAGGTAACGGCCAATCACGGCTCAGAATCAGAAAACAGGTGAGCCGTGATTGGTCGTTACCTGAGTAACTGTGATGTCATTTTCAGTCGACAGAAGTGACAAAATGGCCACCCCCAGAGATGGCTAAAAACGTCTGGCTCAACTCTTATTCCACAAACGCTATATTTATCAGAATGCCTTGTTTCGACTAGTGGGCTTGCATAGAACATAGTCTTGAAAAAAAAAAAACATGTTTGGCTTGACTTCCACTTTAACTATTGCACGTACAATTTGCTTTCATGCAAAACGGAAAGAAAAACAAAACAGCTCTCAGCTCATGATGTTCTTGCCAATTTTAAAAAATGTACCTGGCTGAATGTTGTCTCTGATAATGCTGACGTGCTCATCTCGATCGGGCCGCGTGTGTTCGTGCCAAAACCCGATCACGTGCCCCAGCTCGTGCACCACAATGCCAAACTTGTCACAGTTCTTTCCAATGGAAATGGCCTGGGGGCCTCCTCCACGACGGCCCACGTAGGAGCAGCACCTGCCAATCAAGAGACAGACACACAGAGGAAGTGTTAACAGCAAAAGAATATCGCATCTGGACTCGGCAGCTTTGTAAATGAAACGACAGTTAGTGAAAGTAATAAAAAAAAGGGAGAATTGAGTTATTGCATCTATACGCCCTCGATGACCTCTCCTCTACTTAATAGGGAAACCATATGAGAATAATCCATATATAGAGCAGTGACATTCATTCATTTATTGGTGTGCGGCGGGTCCAGCGCTCCCGCTCTGCGTGACATTAAAAGGTTTGGTAAGGGTGTAGGGAAGACGGGCGCACGCATCGCGGCCCCACGAGCAAGACGCCGCTCTCTAATTACCACAAGGCCAGCCAGGATCTCCTGAGACACGCCTTGAACTTTGCAAAGGACAGAGGGGGGCCTGCTCAATATGCGTCAGTCTCAGGCATTCCCGCTGCTAACCGCTGCCGCCCGCGTGGATAATGCCATCCCTGTTGCACCCGGGGCCAGTTACCAAGCTAAAAATGGTTAGCGACAGTTGACTGGAAACAAATTTTGTCTGATAAACTGTGTCCGCTTTCCGTACTCAATGACATACAGTTCATCGGGTGAGAAGGTATGACAGTCCGAAAGTGTTGTAATTCAATAGGAGTTAAATTTGTTCTGTGAACAAGGTCATAAGTTTACTCATATATGAAACAATTTTGTCCCAATGCAAAGATATGGGGGAAAAATGATTTATTTCCAAGAAAAATAGCACTGTATTGCATGAAAACATAAAAGAGAACGTGAGGAAATAAACGTGTACATTGTAAATAATGTAACGTACTGAATTTGCGTGTTGAATGTGGTGTGCCAGGCTGTTGAAAAAAGTATCTATTGAAAAAAAAAATCGCTTATAAAATCGCAATCGGATATTGAGGAAAGAAATCACAATTGAGATTATTTTTCAAAATCGCTGATCCCTATTACAGTACCTTTATCGCTCCATTTCTTTACTTCGCCCAAGCCGCGTTGCATCTAAGTTTTGCTAGTAACACTAGGAGCAAAAACATAAAAAACTACTACAAAAAAACCCCAACAAAATACAAACAACAGCCCATAACTTGGAAATTCATAAATCAAGGTACTACTGTAGTCCTAAACTGAAAGGCCCCTTCCAATGAGCTTGTGAATAGTTTCTTGGCAACAACAAACTTCCCTTTCCATTTAAAAAGGAAACGCTGAGTGGACACTGTGAAGGTCAATAAAATGGAGTAAACAGGAGCGAGCGGAGGCTGCGGAAGTCTCCCTGCCGGGTGCAGTGGTGTGCAACATGCATGACACAAGAGCTCAGTGACTGACGCACTGTGATGAAGAGATACAGGAAGCATTCCTGGCCACTGAATGGGCCGTCTCTCCGAGGACCGCTACAAGTCTGAAATAACAGCTCGCACCGAGTCCGGGAAGAGAGCAACAATGGTGAAAAGGCTGCCGAGCAGGGAGCGAGGAAAAGCACAAAGGCGTTCAATCGTTAGCTGGGCCTGAAGAAGGCCGAGCGGGGCTGAGCAGAGCTTTGCAGAGCGACGAACCCCACTGACTCACCCACACGGTCGGTAGGTGAAGACAATGTAGCTCTCCTCCTGGGTCCTCTCAATAAAGGTCACACAGGTGTGCTTCTCCCAGTGCCGCATGGCTTGGCGGAATATAGCTCTCTGACTGCCTGGATTGGACGAGACAGAGGGTGAGATCATGCGAGTTGGACACCCACACTGAGGGGGTGGGAAGGGGCGGCGGGACGAAAAACGCAGCATGCGCAGTCATTTAACCTTCAGCGGCTTTGGTCAGCTGTGGTTATCTAAACTGAATTCCTCTGTACAAAACATATCTTCGACACGCATTATGTTTTCCTCATTAAAGCCGTTTCTGTACATACCGTTCCCTCTCATCAAGTTGAAATGAAACGGCATATCCAGGTATGAGAACATCTGTACCACATTAAAAGCATGTGTGATTATTTTGGTAAGAAGGCTTAACTTACCACTAAAATTACCACTGATGACATATGGAATAACACCTTCGGGCCAAACACGCTCAGGTCTGGACGTGGCAGCCCGTTTCCTGCGGCGAGAGCCTTGTCTGCTTTGGCTATTCTGATTGCTTGATCCTGAGAAAGTACAAATTGGGATTGAAAGACATGTCAAGCAAATTCATTTACCACAAAAATGTAGTTCAATGAATGGGAAAAAAAATTACTGTGAACACCCTATGATCATAAAACTTTTGATAGAAAGATCCTGTGTTCTTTGCAATAATATGTTCTATGCACCTTCACCAGTCCAAACATGTCATTCAGATTAATATTGCATTTATGGTCTTAAAGAGGAAGTCAACCTAAAAATATATTTTTTCAAGAATATGTTCTATGCAAGCCCACTTGTTGAAACAAGGCATTCTGCTAAATATTGCATTTGTAGTATAAGAGTTAATGCACCTGTTTTTAGCTATCTCTGAGCGCGGCCATTTTGTCACTTCCGTCGACTGAAAATGACATCACAACTGCTCAGGGCTCAGGTAACAACCAATCACAGCTGACCTGTTTTCTGAAGCTGAGCCGTGATTGGTCGTTACCTGAGTCGTTTTGCTGCTTAACTCACATTCCACAAACTGAATATTAATCAGAATGTCGTGTTTCAACTAGTGGGCCTGCTGGGAACATATTTTTGAAAAAATGTGTTTGGGTTGCTTTCGCTTTAAGCAGCAATATCCACCCATTTTTAGCCATCTCAGGGGGCGGCTATTTGCAACTTGCTGTCAACGGAAAATGACATCACAGTTGCTCAGGGCTCTGGTAACGACCTATCATGGATCAGCTTCAGAAAACAGGTGAGCTGTGATTGGTCATTACCTGAGCCCTGACCAACTGTGATGTCATTTACAGTCTACAGCAAGTGGCAAAATGGCCGCCCCCTGAGACGGACAAAAACGGGTGGATTTTACTGCTTAAATCATCTTCCACAAACGCAATATTAATCGTAATGCTAAGTTTTGACTAGTGGGCCTGCATAGATCATATTCTTGCAAAGAAAATTGTGGGGTTGACTTCCACGTGACAGCAGCAAATAAAGCCATTCAACACTGCTGTGTGTTTTGCTTCTCCTCCTTTCTGAACAAGGAATTTTGACATACAGTAAGATGAAATTCTGGATATAAAATGCATTAGGGCTTGATTGAATGATGTGGTGTGGTGACTCTATTCTCTTTATTACAAGATAAACTTGCGGCTTGCTTAAAGATGCCTAAATAAGAGTCAAAAGCCTTGTTTAGTTCTGAAAACAATAAAACAAAGTGCACATCAAATCTCATCCTGCTGTTTTGAAGGTATTCCTAAAGCTACATCAGCACTTTTTCACCTCATATATTACGCCCCGTAAGAAAACACATAAAACCTCCCCATGGCAGCCACAAAATGAATGCACTTGTTGCAACATGTACTACTGTAGTTTATAGAATCAACATCCCAGCTGTTGTCTAAACACCAATTTTCCATTTGTATTTACCCTAACAAAACCAAGCAGTTCCTGCTGCACAAGCTTGTCTAATCATATGTTGGTGGGTTCAAAACTTCACAACGTACATTGACGGCGTTTGTTAGACTCTTGAAGTAAATCACTTGAGAAAACGATGTAGTGTTGCTATTTTTCATCAACCGACAAGCAACAACAGAAAATGTTATGCCAGGGCAGTCGCTTTGAAATTCCATCTTGGTTTGCATTGTTTTTACCTGTGTTTGTGCGATTAACCGTCTGGACAGTTCTGGAGGCCAAATCTATGATTCTATCCACTTTAAATGATTGGAGGTCCTCCTCATCCAGAGCTATGTCTCCCAGAAAGGCAGCTGAAAGAGATGAACACAAAAATGGCACCGTTCAGATGACTGTAAAGTAAAAGTCCACATTGTGAAGCGCCCCTCGCCCGAGGCTTTTCCTGCCGCTCGGACCGAGTGGGCTGCATGGATGGCTTGTCGACGTATCAAAATAAAATAACTTCATTGACTGCTTACTTACCGTGACACAGAAACAGAGACGTGAATGTTTGGTTAGCAGGAAGACCGGCTTGTCTGGGCTCCAAATTATAGGATAGAAATTTAAGCAACATATTGCAGAGTTGGGGGGGGGGTTCATGAAAATAAAGTATGAACTCAAAAACCTGTCTGTCCGCTGAAAATTAATGCAGGCGAGTTCAGACCGGATTCACGAGACGACTACATACTGCGTGCTTGGATATTTAATGAGAGCCATCAAATCTGATACGACACATTGACACTGCCTCCATGAAGCAATATGGGTCACCTTGAACATGTATTAGCGTTTTAATGAGGCCAAGGAGAGGGGAAAAATAACCAAACGGTCCCACTTTACGAGGAATGTGCTTTATGGGATTCCTTACTAAATGCCCCATTTCTATGCAGGAAAGGGCTCGGGGTTCTCTCCACAGAGACAAGGCGCTCACTTTAACAAGCTTTTAACACCAGCACGTTTCCACAATTTATGGCCTGACTTGCATGCAGGCACCGGTGGGGGGAGGCGGCGGGGCTTTTCGGCTTGAAAATGGGGGGGGGGGGGGGGTGAGAAGGCAACCTAGTGGCTCTGAAGTCCATGACTGAAGAGGAGATAAGTACGAGAGCGGAAGGCAAGAGATGGCCTGGCACCCGCACTGCCGCTGTGAATAGAGAAGGCAGATTGCAGTTGCACCTTTCCGGGCTTGTGAGGTGGACCAGAACACAGAGAGGCATTAAATCAAGATGCCAGTTGTTATCGTGGGTTTATTTTGAACTAAGCCCCCGATAGAGACTATATTTACCGAGATGTAAGCCATTTGTAGATAAATGAGACAAAAATCAAATGTTAAAATAAAATTTGTCCCCTGATGCTAGTTTTGTTTTACTCGACTATCTAGAGCCGGGTCGGCATTACTAATGAGAATCTGTTCTCAAGTGCCTCACCTGGATAAATAAAGGTTGAATCTACATATTTTAAAGTCAAAGGGGAAACTAAAAAATAACTCCTAAATGCTTGGAAAAAAATTGGGAGAGCCGTTTACTGCAATACTATTAATACTTCAACTCTTACGATTTGTTTTTGTCACACGGAAGAGTAATTGTAGAACGATTGAATCCACACTAAATAGCCTTTTCCTGTGTGACCTATGTTAGATATTGCTGGTGTCAATTTCATTTTTTCCCCACAAATCGATACTATTGGTCGGTCCACTGCGGCGTGTTGTTTTTACAAATTATTGACCAAACTTAAAGAGGAAGTCAATCCAAAAATGTCCTTTACAAGAATATGTTCTATGTGGCTCCACTAGGCTCAACATGAAATAGGAGTTAAGAAGCAAAATCCACCTGTTCTTAAAGACCAATCATAGCTCAGCTTCAGAAAACAGGTGAGCTGTGATTGGTTGTTACCTGAGTAACTGTGATGTCATTTCCAGTCGACAGCAAGTGACAAAATGGCAGCCCCCAGTGACTGGTAAAAACAAAATCGTTGCTTAACTCATATTCCACAAACACAATATTAATAAGAATGCTGGGTTTCAACTAGTGGGCCTGCATAGAACATATTCTTTAAAAAAATATATTTGGGTTGACTTCCGCTTTAGCTGATATTCCACAAACACAATATTTATCAGAATGCCTTGTTTCAACTAGTGGCTTGCATAGAACATAGTCTTGAAAAAAATATGTTTGCGTTGACTTCCGCTTTAAAGCCTGCTACGGCTCAATGAAGGAGTTTTAACGAGTTGTGTTGAAAATTCAGACAGTTCATTTTAGCATGGAAGAGCCCTTCCGCTGTATTCCACTGAGCTTTTGCTTCATTTGTTGAATCACGAAAGCAGGCTTGAAATTCTCCGTGGACCATTCAATAGTTCGGAGAAAATACTGAATTGATACTGAAACTTGAGGCTGATCGGGCGGGATAAGTAGTGAAACTACAAACAACCTGGCTTACAGAAAACACTCCGATTTGGTCCTTTTGCAACACATTGAAAAATGACTGGGTTCTCGTTTGCTTGCAGAAGAACTGCCGAAGACTTTGACAAGATTGCGGGCAAACAAGAAACGCAGCGACAGCCTGGCGGCAGTTAGCCTTACGCGCTCCGACGGCTTTGCGAGGATGACAATACTCTTCAAGAGTCAAGAGCAAATACAAGCAAGTGGTCCGCCCTGCAGGTCGGAGAGGATGCGCGTGGCTGAATGACAGTGTTTGGAATGAGAGTTTAATGGCAGCAATAAGCAGAGGTGTAGAGGCTGATGACAAGCCGGGGCATGCACGGGGCAGGCTTGAATTCCAGAGGTCAGAAACGATCTTTCATCCGAGCTTGCACTTCAAAGACGCACCACTCACTATCAGCACTTGGAGTGAGTGATTGCTAACACGATATGGGGACGCTACCAGATGACGGAAAGAGACATGCTATTGTTTGACCTTCATTTCGATTTCATTCTTAGAAGCTGAGTAATCAAAAGAACAATCCTGCACTTTCATCCCAACGCAGAACAATCTGCTGGCATTTTATCCCTGGACTGACTGAAGACAAACCACAAGTAGAGGACACGATCCTGTCATGTGTGAGGTCAATTTGCACCATGTCGGACATGCTGAGCGCAGACACGGCGGGCGGCCAAAGCAAACCGTGAGGGTCACATCGGGCCGTGCACTCACGCCCATGGCCGAGGACCAAGCATCCAGCGGAGCGCCGGGGACGCGCTCCCTAATCCGTAAAGTCATTGTTCTCGGACAACAGTGGAGATTGAAGTGAGCAAATGAACGGCAGGGCGGCATTAGCACTCATTTCCCCCAAGGCACAGCAGTCGTCCTGGAGACGCAGTCGCAGGTTTATGGAAGGGCTCGCGGGGATTTTAAATTAATCTCCTTGTCTCCTCGTTTTAATTATCCACAGACATGATTTTAGGCATCTTTTGTCCACAACTCTGGCCGGGGATTGAGGACAGGCTATGGAGAAAGGTGATAAATCCATCTCGATACCAAGCCGTCTAATGACGCTAAGTGTAAACACAGAGGAAGAGTCATGTGTGACACTGTAGATTAGAGCCCTGCACAGATGGCTTCCCACACATTACTCATTACCGAAATGACAACAGCTGTAGTGATCATACTAATATCAGCAGTACAGACCGGCGCTATTTTTTGCTGCTTATTCGTCGATACTCCAGTTCGCGCACCTTTTTTAGGTAAAAGACGTTCATATCCACGCCATTCAATTGAACTCAAGTCATTGATTTTGGAACGCCCAATTTCACGTTTCACCGTGATTTTTATTTCTAATCCAGACTCTCATAATCCTTCTCAACTCAGTCGGTCCCTTGCATCCCTCTCGGCCCTCATGGCATTCAGTCAGATTATACGACAGATCTCAATCAAATTAATCCCATTGATTCATGTAATGCCCAAGCCGCGACCTCTGCGGTGTCAAACACACCGGGATTCCAAATAAATCCCATCCCTTGAGTACCAGACCGTGACATCTGCCGCCGAAAACCTGCGCAAACATCAATACTAAGCCTACACAGACACTAAGCAGCAGCCTATATTTAGAAGGACTGTTAAAACTGCTCCGTGACTTGGAAGTCATTCGGCATGCAAGACCCACTGATGAGGGATGAGAAAGCCAGAGCGATATGTAAGCCAGGAATGCATCACAATACCCTGGCACCGCCTTTCACAGCCTGTGTTTGGTAACAAACGCCGCATTTGAATCCCAATGGAAGCCGGCTGCGTATTGCGTTAAGGTGATTACCATCTGATGACAGTGTAAGGATGGCTTTTGAGCTTCCATTCTGTGGCATTTCTTCTCTGATCATTCCTGGCGAGTGGAACCGATGTCGCCCCTACACACTGAAGATTTATTAGAGATCACAAAATACAATACGGGAAGTGCGCTGACATGTGACGTATCCCGCGAGAGGGCAACAAAGCTGGTGAGGCGCATCCGAAAGAGAAAGGCAACTTCTATAGTTTTCAGAGTGACGCTAAAGAGGAAAAGTCTCGTGAGAACCATAGAATCCGAAGCCTCTATACATGACCGGCGGGAAACTGGTAGCTAAAATTGCTTGTAAAGTTATGAGAGGCTTTAATTATATTTTGATGTTGAACAACTTGGAAATCAACCAGCATCATGAAACAGATTGTTGGATTTGTCCTACTCTCACTGTGCAGTAGTTAAGATGACAAAGTTCAAGGCTCTTTTTTTGCACAATACTACTTTGAAAAAGTAATCCTTGCATTTATCACACCTCCTGTAGATTACAGCAATGCACTTCATTTTGGAGTCAGCCAGCGCACAAATGTCTCCAGTTGGCTCAAACTGCTGCTGTCTGCCTCTTAACTGCAGCACCAAATTCTGATTCTGTCCTCCCTCCCACTGGCTGCCAGTGCAAGTTCATTTTAAGATTCTCTTATTTGTGCTTTAATCTTTAAATGGTCTTGACTTACTTCTCTGAGTTGCTCCACCCCTATGCTCCTGTCCGGGTCAGCTGACCAGCTACTTCTGGAGGTATTGAAGTCTTTGCAGTGGCTTGGAAGGAATTTTTGTTGTTCCTCCCTCTGCACGTTAGACAAGCGCCATCAAGCTCCATTTTTAAAACTCATCCTAAAACCCATTTTCAGTCCTTGGCTTTGAACTTGGTTTAAGACTCTGCACTTGTTTTAGTGTTTTAATTGTTTTTTATTAAGGCGCGACCTATTAATCGGCTGGCCGATTTAATCAACGGATATTAGCATTTTTTTAATACATTACAACACAAGACAAAAATAATGACATCTGCAAAAAAAGACAAAACTGGCTCTTCATTTTTTTAATGTTTTTATTATTCATCTATTAAATTAATCTGCCGAGCAATCGGTTATCTGAATTTTATTTTATTTTATTTTTTTTATTCTAGGCTCTAGTTTTTAACTTTTGATTTTCTTTGATGTCTTACATATGATTTTTTTTTTGTGTTACAGCACTTTGGTACACCAGTGTTTGTTTTTAAAGTGCTCTTTAAACAAAGTTGGGAATAATGCCTCACTCCTGTTTGTAAAAGCAGCAACTGTGATTTCCTCGGCAACTGCTTCGCTTGACATTTCCTAACAAGGCAAATTGAGCGCAAGGTGGACGAAGCAAGCCAATTTGCTTCTCAGCTCATTCGAGAAAGGTACACGGGAATAATTAGAAAAGAAGCTCCGGCATGCAGTCTCATATGGCACAGTCGGAGATTCAAGTAATTATCTTTGCAAAAGCCTGAAGTCTCATTCGCCACAGCTGAGATGAAGGCCGTCAGCGCACTGCAGCTTGGGGCTTAATGACTAAAGGGAGAGCGACCGAAGCTGCAAAGGGCAGGCGGCAAGCGACTACGTTGCCTTCAACATTTCACACTACATCAAGCTCATTAGCAGATTGGATTTCACAGCTCATCTCCGCCACTGATTACTGACACACCTCATAGGCTCAGCAACCCCCTTTTAATGACTTATCAGCTGCTTATTTGGAGTTTCTAAAGTCAACAAAATGCAACACTACAGCAAAGACCAATACAGATAGCAGGAATTTTACATTTTGATTTGTAAAAGCGTTTTTTTTGTTGTTGTTGTTGTTGTTGTTGGGTGAATTGATTCGATAGCTCTCATCTGTTCCCATCGCCTCAGGGTTAACGGAAACGGCATCGAAGCACCAGTGAATAGTTTGAAAGAAATCGACAGTAAATAATGAAGGGATGACCGTTCAGCTCCTCATTAAAGTAAGCTAATTAAGCTTCCATTGAGCCATTTAAATGACCGCCCCTCCCCCGCCGCCGCCACCGCCACCATCTGAAGCATTTGTTGCTGCTTAGGCTCCGCACTCAGACTTGCTACTAATGTGATGCAAGATTAGTTATTACTTAGCTCTGACGACAAACATATTGTTCCAACTAACGCGCCGGGACCATGCCAATAGATCGGGCCCTTAATCACCTGAACCCTGCCGAGAGAGAAGTAGCAGGGGTCCTGTCGTGTAAAAAAAACACACCCAGTGTGGGCTGGCCTCTATAGGGCCTGCGTTCCATGATAAAAGAAAAAGCATCTGCTTGAGTGATGCTTGAGGGCCCCATCATGAAGTTCAGCAGACAGCCCAATCACGTTAGCGGAGCACCACCAAGGAACGGAGCTGCATTGTCATCTGTTTGGAAAGCTGCCTTGTTTCCACCCATGCAATTGGAACGGAGCCATACATGCACAGCAAGGTTTTTCCCCCCCCCCGCCCCGTCTTAACTCGTAACATCTTTATAAATGGTCTTTTTTTTTTTTCGTCTTTTTTGGTTCAGAACGGCGGTTTTCAAAGTGTGCCTTCTTGGGTAGCAACAAAGAAAATAGAGACAATAATAAAACCTGATAAATGCTGCGATACGACGACACTGATACTACTTTGCCGGCCTGACATATATCTTACGGTCAAGCGGAGTCGAAGGCTTGACAGCCGTGCAGAGAAACTTTGCCGTACTTCAAATTATGCTCAGCAAAATGGATTATTTGGTAGAATGGGTCGTCCACTCACCAAAGCATCTGTGGTTCGGATCCTGGCTCTGACTTTCTGCTGTCAAAGCGTCCGTGGGCAAGACACCGAACCCTTAATTACATCAAGGTTGGCATTGTAAATGAGAATGTGTTCTCAATGGCCCGATTAAAGCAAAGAAAATGTATTAAATTAATTGCTTAAAAGGTTAAAGCACCTCAGCATAGATTCTATTTAGTTTTAGGTTTAAGTTTATGGACTGAAATAAGCTATGTGGTGTTTTTAAACACACAAGGCGTAATTGTCTTTGTTTTATGTTTAGTTTGACAGTAAACTTCCACTGGTAGTGGCTATAAACAGCTTGAAGCCTTTTTATGTATGAATGCTCACTGATTGTATCTGCCAAACTGCTGCTTATTGTGAAGTGACGCTTGTATCTCAAGTCTGTGCTCCCAAGTCAAGGCAAAATAAACAGTAATCGGTCAAATGATGGCTCGTATCTGGAAAAAAAATCTAAGAGGAGTCATTTGAATCTCAAGGCACCACCGTACTTAGTACGGCCTGAAAAATCACATTAAACGGTGTCTTCTAATATCGCGTTGTCGACGTGTGATTGTCATATCATGACAGTGAGTTAAAGTGGCACAAAAGGAGCTGCTGCCATCTTACTGGACCACCGGGCGAACCGGAGAGCTGCTTTCTGTCGGTTCTGAGTGTAGTATGTGAAGCAGTGGTTCCAGTAGAAATATTTTCATGATTGTTTGTGTCGGCATATGCCAAAAGATATCATCGCTGGCGTCGGGAGTAAACCTTGCATTTCCAAAACCAACACTTCAGGAAATCTGTTGAGCAATAACGTTGCATCGTCAAAGACGAGCAAGCACGCCATTTTCAACACTTAGAATTGGCCAATCGTTTGGAAAAAAAAATAACATGCAGATGTGCGGAATGACCAATAGTATTAATATGGGGGAAAAAAAATATCAGTGACCAAATTTAGACATGGTAGGTTTGGGTCCAATTCAAGCGTTATGCACACAAGAAGGTATAGTGCATGATGTAATGTCGCGAGACATGATATAATAACCAAGAAAGGTTTATGAGGTCACTGAGAGGAAGTTTTTAATGGGCAACATTAAACATAGTGTGACTCAAAACAGCGGATTTTTTTTTTTTTTTTTTTTTTTTTTTTTAAATATACCCCAAAGCAAAAAAATGCAGCAGTTGTATTTGAAAAAGACCAAACCAGCCCGAGTGCTGACCGCAAGAGGAATGACATAAGTCACTGTTTGTCTGCTCTGCACCTTCCAGCCCTGCTTTCCTTTGGCACAAGGTGAATGACCTACAGTCAGCGCCGGCTAGTCCGAGAGAAGGCGGAGGAGGAGGAGAGAGCTGAGAGGCTAAGAGTGGCGAGAAAACCAAATTTCATAAAAGAGGAAAAAGAGGAGGAGGGCTTCGGGTCAGCCTGTCTGCAGCCAAGATTAAACACGTGCAGGAGCCAAAAAGCATTTGTCGAACTCAACTCATAAATATTAACAAGGAGGCGGCTTCAGTAGAATGAGAGGTCATTGCATTGATGTGAACTTTGATTTGAAACGGTGTTGTTTTTAGGCTTCGCACAATCAGGATTTCGGAGCCGATCATTGATCAGAGAGTGTAAAAAAAAAAAACGATAAAGGATTTGAAAAGAACATTCTTAACTTCGGCTGCTGATGTGTAAACGCAATTCTGAAAAATCGGCTTCATCAACGAGCATAACCGCACACGTCAAAGCAGCCACCGCTGCCGTCATGATTTTCACCAAGCACAGCATGACTGCTTCTCATCTATTTTTCATTTTGAGAAGAAGAGGATCTAATCTCCGTCAAGTCTTAAATATCTCCGGGGGGGATCCTGCCAAGTCGGACTTCCACGAGTTGGCTTCCCAAAGAGACGGCGTTACATCAGACTTATTGCACTGCTTCAGGTCTATCAACTCCAATTTACATCATGTCATTTAGTCATTTAACACTGAAAAAGCCACACTTAAACTATTTGTGAAAATGGAGTGGTATAAAAACTAAACATCATGGTTTGGGGATGCCATTTTTTTAATTGAGATGCTGATTTTAAAACGCTGTAAGCCATTTTATTGATCATCAAAGCAAAATTATTGGGCTTTTTCCCATGTAGGAAACAAGAAAATATCATATTCTTCTTTCAAATACCTGTATATATTTGGACCTCTTTGGTGACGTTTTCTCCGGCTCTATGTTTATTTGTCGGACCAAATAGAAGAATAAGGAAAAAGGTTGTTTTTTTTCTTTTTTTTCTTAAAATCGGGGGAAGCCAAGCTGGCTATTTATAATCAGTCGAAGAGAAAACTGCACTCTCGCCCTAACTTGAACGCTGTGGCCTTGTTGAAGTGCGGCGTGAAGGCGACGGTGGCACTGAGGTTTTGCTTCAACAAGACCACAGAGGACTTGGAAGAATTTTGGGGAGATGTGGAGAGATTATATGTAGTATTTTCCAACAAAACAAGCAAATGTTGAGTGTTATTCTTAGAGTGGTCATTTTGCTGCAATGTATTTTTGTTGTCTTTTGTTAGTCAAGTGTTTTCTACCAACATGCTGGAAAAGAATTAACATGACAACGTATTGGGTTTTGAGGCACCGCATACAATATTCTGTCCAGTACTATTTGTTACTGAACCGCAAAAACATGGCATGATTGTCGAGGAAGAAGCAGATTGCTACAAAAAGGGGAAACGGGCAAGATTAAAGGGGGGAGTGTGGAGAGGCTGTCGGGAATGATCAATCGCCCCAGTCACTGCATTTCGGCGACAGAGACTTTGCTTTCTAGCAACATTTCAAGTACATATGAAATCATTATCGTTTAATTGTAAAACATATATATATTAGTAGCTCTTTTAAAATTGGCAAAAATCTGCTGATTTTTTCGCTAATTTTTTTTTTAACACAATACAACATTAAACAAAGATGACATTTAAACATCACACGCCTCCCAAAAAAGGGCAATTTTTCTTTTTGTAGTAAAGTTAAATACTAAAGGAAAGTTTCAACCACGCGCCGACCCCCAAAAATAATTTTCTTAATAAACCTACACCTGTTGTTGTCTTGGGTCTTGAATTTAAAAACTTGGGGATGAGATGAATACGAAAACACAAGACACATAGAGGGAAAACAAGCACAACAGAATTTTTCCACTTGAGTAGTTAAAAACCATCCAAGGAAAAAAAGGGAAGCTAGTACAGCAATACAGAAGTCAAATGGTGAGGAAGTAGTGCAAGCAGGTGGGTGTCATGACCGTCTTCCACCTCTGAAAGCTTTCTAAGGAGATGTAAACCACATTACCAATTACGATAACATCCGCCCAGTAGTCACACTCTGACATGACACAAACACAGCATCACTAACTCCCCAGAAAAGGACATCATGTCCCGTGAATAAATATTTGTGCGAAAAATCACATGTGAAAAAAAATTTAAGAATGAAGCAATAACAGGAAGTAGACCCTTCACCGGCTGTGGACATCTGCAGCCTACCTTCGTTTTGTTTATACAAAGCTACGATACACCCCATTTCTTGGGTGTGTGGGGTCGTGGGGTCAGAAATGAAGACATCAGATTGGTGGTTTGATGAAAGTTTCACTCTCTCGCCAGCTGCCACATCAGAAATGCTCACAGGCATAATAAGCAAGCACTTTAAGGACATTGGAGGGCAGTGTAGCAGGAATACTTCCAGCAGATGGAAAAAAAGAAAATCTCCCAAAGGGAATTGGCAAGACGTAGGAGTTCAGAGTGCAGGAAAAAGATTATCATGACAACTCTTGGCCAAATAATATGAGCCTAAGCAGGCCTAACAACAGTCCCAAAAATGATTATTTGTACAGTGACACCATGCAGAAAGGGACCAGACGTGACCTCGAAATTGTATGCTGCAACTTTTCGACCAGCAGAAACTTTTAGGGTGAAATCCATTCGTTAACTCGTCTTTAAATGTTTCAAACTAAAAGTCCCCCAAAGCCAAACAAATGCACACAATGTCCCTTGGAGCCTTTTCCCCAACTCCGTCGCGCCACTGTCATCTCCATATCCCCACCCCCCGCCCCCCCAAACAAACACAATCGTGGCACGTCCACGCAAACGAGGCAAATCTCAACATACAAGTCCGTTAAAAAAAAGGAATTATGCGTGAAATCTCACTCACCAGCTTTGCAGGGATCTTTGTAGTCGATCACATCTGATGTGGCAGCGGGCACCACGAAGTAGCTGGGGTCGATCGGCTCCAAATCGAGTGCCAGTATCACGCCGAGGCAGGGAAGGAGAAGCAAACATCTCGCCGCGAGATCCATGATTGTGCTGGGGGAGACGGCCAAATGCGAGGGGTAAAGGTAAAGGAAGAGAGGGGACAGAAAGAGAGAAAGAGAGAGAGAGAGGCAGGGAGGAAGAGAGAGAGGAAGAAATGGGAGGTTTGGGGGGGACGAGATCCCTCCGGAGGGCGGGTTTTAAATCCAACCTCGCTCCGGTGTCTTCTTGACTCGGGGGGGGGGGGGGGGGGGGAAGCTTCAAGTGATTGCTGTCCTACAGCTGGAGCTCCAGGCGACTGCCGAAAACTGCTTGAGAAACTTTGATGATATAGCAGCAGCTCCACGGGGGCGGCGAAAAGAAAGACCCCATTTAATTATTATGGGTGCATTCTTAGGGTTCTTATTCGTTCCACTGACCATAATATCGTATAGTGAGGGATTTTTCTAAAATGAATTATGAGTGAGCACTAGCAACCATTGTTCTAGCTAGCCTGCTTTAAAATTGTAGCTACTTTTACCTCGTGGCTAATTTTAGCACCAAAATTTGTGCGGTGTTGAAATTAAACTGTGTGAACAGGTACAATCTGTGCTTTCATTTAAAGTTAATTGAATAAAACACTGTTCAATTACTAAAGTTTTTAATTGCTTTACATCCTTTGGCCATTTTTGTTACGAGCACGTGTAGGACTGTAGGCACGCAAACAACAAACAGGAGTTGAGGGGCACGTCTTTACCGCCACCTGTCGGCAATATAGAACCTCGGCAGACACTTTTTAAATTGACTTCCGTATTTAAAGACGGAAGTAAGGGAGGAAGTCTTAGGTGGAGGGAACGAAACCAGGACCGTATGAAAGGAAGGAAGGAAAGGAACCCTTCTAAAAAAAATGAAGGAGGGAAGGAACGGAGGGGGGGGATCACAGCCACTTTTAAGGTCTCAGCCAGGTCAACATACTCACACCTGGTTAGACACCTTGAAACCCAAACTACTATACATCTATCTCCGTATGGAACTGCCAAAGTGCATTAAACATTTTTGAGGGCTATGTCGTTCGAACGTAATGGTAAAACGTAGGCTAAATGCTAAAAACATAAAATTTTCCCCCCAAAATGACACAGGGTATTTAATTCCTCATGCGCAATTGTGCGCATTTAAGCTCATGTGTAAAGTACCCTGTGGCATTATGGGGAAAAAATTATGTTTTCAGCATTTAGCCTACATATTACCAATATGTTCGAACAACGTTGTCAATACGTTTGAATGAATGACAGTCCAGTCCAAAATGTTTACTCTACATCGGCAGGGGTGGGCGAGTACTAATATCAAATATTGCTATCGGGCCATTATTGGCCTTCTTTTAAGGTATTGGGTAGTCTTGAGGTCTGCCGATACTAGTCACAGATACTTAAGGCGACAAAAAAAAAAATCTGACATCAAGTCCTCCTCTGCGGTAGTTGATGCTATACTGCTGCAGTTTGACACATGGGCAAATCATCATCTGCGTCTTCACAATTCTTTTGTCATTGTGTTAAATGAAATTTTATATAGCAAAAGTACTGCAAGTATTGGTATCGGTGAGTACGCAAAGAGTGAATATTTGTACTGGTATCAGTCTGGGAAAAAAGTAGTATCGAACATCCCAACTATCTATCGTTAGATCAACCCACTAGCTTTGGTGGTACCTTTTGCTTTGTAAAACCAGAGCACGTTCAGTGATAGTGTACTGTTGTGGCCTCTATAGGATTAAACTACAACAGAAAACAAAGATGCTTTCAGTAATAAGAGAGGCTTGAGACGCCACTGCCAGCAGGTTTGCCAGCAGTGACAAACAAAGCGTGCCTTATATAAGAGGGAACGCACACAATCTTCCTGGCCTTATCTGCGTGCAGAATGTAAGACAGGATGTCTGCTCAGATGAGTGGGCTGTATTTACGCTGCTGCTGTAAACACGCCACTTGAGCATTAGGTCAGGCTTGAGGGGAAAACACACGGGATGGCCAATGTAGAATGGCAAATAGTAGGCCAAATTGGGGGGGGGGATTACGATTTTTACTCAACAGCAAAAAAAAAAAACAGTACATATTATTATACATTATAAATATATTCTGCAACTTCAATGAACATAAGCGTATCTTTGGAATATTGATGTCCATGTTGCTATGAAAGACACAAATATGCTCCTGCTATTAGATGAACAAAAAAAAAAAAGATGCACAGTCAAGCAACATATTAGTTTTTATACCACACTTAACTCCTGTGCCAGGCTTTAACTGTGATTAAGATTTCAATCAACAAAAGTGTCCACTATTACATCTCGTGATGTTCCTGGAAGCTCAAGTGAAGCAATACGCAGACAAAAGCTTGTTGAAAGATCACTACAGCAGGGGCCCCTCAAGTATGCTGGTCCCATTTGGGTCACTTGAAAAAACTTGATTACTGCAAGAAAAGAGTAAGAGAGATCATCTCATATAATAAAGCAATACTTTTGGGCATTTTGTAATTTTTTTTCTAAAGCCAATCTAAATAGTATCTGGTGCCTATTGTTTACGTGACAAAAAAAAGTGCCTATATAGCATGAGCATTTTGGCTTTTTTGAAAAGTCCTACTAAAGTTGTATTTGTATTTACTATTTAGAAATGAATGTCGAATAAATGCTCTCCATTCATGCTGAAAACAATGCATTTTTTTGTATCCACATGATTCAAAAAGCGTCCGAGGTGCAGCTCGCAACATCCAATTTAGACAAGCTCAGATAGGATTTAGCTGAAGCCATTATTTCACTTACCATAATTGTCTTTTTTTTTTTTCACACATCATAATTGCACGCCGCGAGACAATGAAAAAGGGCGACTACATTAGCACTTATCTGGATGTTCTAAAGCACACATTTTCTTTTTGGCGAAAAATAGCAACACTCACATTGTCATCTGTGGAGGCCCTTATTTTGCATTTGTCTATATTCACGCACCACTCCATCCATTTTATATAGCGCTTGTCCTCATTAGGGCCATCTGACTTTGGGAGAGAAGTGGGGTACACACTGGACCGATCAACCACCATCCACATTCACATCAATGGACAATTTAGTCTTCCATGAATCTAACATGTAGCTGAAAGCTAGAGTAGATGGAAAATTCTGGGACAGGGACCTCTAACGAAAAAAGGTTGAAAGGGAGTAGCTAACAGTTTTATTGTGGAAAGTGACATGACCCGCCTCCCTCTCGTCGTTTACCTCATCTCCGCAATCTCATACTTTTGAAGGCATTCAACAAATGAGACGCACCTGAGACTCACTGCTCTGAGCAGGTGTCACCTCAGCAGCTTGGCTGAGCGATCCCGCTCTGCTTGCAGGCTGCGCTCCTCGAAGCATCACTGTTATGGATGAGGGGGCTTTCTGCCCTAATGACGACACACAATAAAATATGCTCAGCACTAAATGCAATAGAAATGCAAGTGTGCCACTAAGAGGACATGAATGGTCTTACGGTTCCATGCAAGTCAAACTGGTAGCTCGACAAAGAAATGAGGACTACAGCAAATGAGTCAGGTTTAGTTTAGGGGGATGGCATATGCAGTTGAAACTGAAGAAAAAAGGGGGGAAAACAGAAGCATTTAACAGCCAGTATGATTCCAGTTTTTATTGCAACAGGGACAGAGGTTGTGTCATGTCAATACATGTCAGCATTTGTTGCATTTGTGGATATTACATGCGGGTGACTGAATGGAGCGTTTACCAAACAGAGTATGGCATGACGAGACAAATAAAAATAAAATGACAGCTTCAAAATTTAGTCTTTCACACACCAAAAATAGCTGACCAACTTGACACACAATTATTTACAGCTTCATATATTTATACTATCTCCCTAAACAGTGCATGAAAAAAAAAAAAAAAAAAACGCAAAGTAAAAACCTTTTTTGACCTGACTTTTTGAAATGTGTCACAGTACAAATTCTATTGTACTGCTAGTCTGTCTCCAGAAGCTGTCTTGGTCATCAGAGCTGCCCTCTTACACAAGCATCCTCGCTCAGCGAGTGTTGGCTGAACAGCGCTGCCGGTCAGCGTGGCCGTCGCCCTTTGGCAGTACGAGACATACCGGCGGTCTGGTTGGTGATGTGGGCCAAGCCTGGCAAACTGCTGGCAAGCTTGGCCAGTCCGCCATTTGTGAGTAGTTGGTGGATCGCGTTGGTTTTGGCCACGCCCCCTGCAGTGACCACGGGAACGGCGCGGAGTAGAGTGCTGGTATTGGTGGTGGTGGAGACGGCACTCAGGACCTGACCGTGCGGCTTGCCACAGAATGCCTATAAAAAAACGTAAATTACTGCTGAACCAAAATTCTAAATCCATGTCTGAATTTCATTGGTTAATTGTCATAAGATTTTTGTGTATTTTATTATTATCATTTTATTATTTCATTAGGAAGGTTAACTACAATTTAGTCCATGTGTGTACCTTTTTACACAACTCCAGGTTATGACTCATTTCCGAACAGAGGCTATTTTTTTTTTAGTCCGGTGGCATCACAGACGCTTGTAACATATTGCCAGCGGAAACTTTAAGCTAATGCTCATGAAGGTAAATGTTCAGTGGTCCGACATAAAGAAGGAAGCAGGCCATATGTGGCTCACATGCCTTCTTTTGTCCATTTGCTGTCATACCTGTGTGCTTCCAGTGCAGGCTTCCGCAGAGGGCAAGCTAGGTGCTTTGGTGACGATCTCCTGAAGACTGAAACTTAGTCCTTGGAGCAAACTGCTGGCGGAAGATGCTGCACACACAGACACAATTACCATGATCGATCTTTAAAAACTATCCCCGTCCCAACCCATGCAGCAGCCCTGTGGCAGGCAACCTCGAACTGGGTGGAAACACACAACACGCACCACATGTCCAAAGGGCAGGACAAGTGACAAACAGTGATGGTGTAAGAGGTGATCGATGACATTTGTTTCAAAACAGCTCTCACACACAGCTTGATGTCAGTCAAAAATGGTCAGAGTGGCTCCTGGCAGTGATGAGGCTATAGCACTGCGCGGCAGAGGCTATAGCGGCACAGTTGCGAGTAGGATCAAGCGCGGGGGGGCATGGTAAAGATACCTTGGGCGGTAGCCGGAGCTTGCACCTGGATTGGTGCGGACGACCCTGACACCATGCAAGGCTGCCCGCTGTTGAAGGAGCTGGAGCCTGGGGACAGGGCACCAGACACCTCTGAGAGACTAGCAGACCTGCAGTGACACACATAACCACCAGTCTACTCAAGAGCCACCTCAGAAAGTGCTCTGTGGTCAAAACTCTCCGTTTTCTTAATAGTGCGCAACAGCCCCTTTGCATCAGACAAACTTTTTGGTTTGTTTGTTTGCTTGTTTTGTCCAGCTAGGTGGGAATGGGGCATGGGTGTGGTTAGGGGTTTTGTACCATACTGGTTATTATGGCCACGTGCAGCTGGGCAGACTAGCTTACCGCTGGCCTGTGAGAAGTCCAGAGAGCTCCACTGCTCCGGCCACAGATTGTCCCATTGTCACTACTAGAGGCTTTCCAGAAACACCCACTGCACAAAGACAACATCCAATGTCAAAATTCTGTTAGCTTGGCTGCACACTTAGAAAAGCCCATTATCCATAGCAAGGATTCACAACCCAGTATGTGCTGCTGAAAATCATCAAATCAAAAAAAGGCCACCGAGGTCAAAATTGTGGCTTTGCCTCTGTAAACTCAATGTGGTGCAGTATACAGTAATGCCTCGCCATTTCGCGGTCACAGTGCAGTGCGGGGTTTTCAAAAAGATTCATAAAAAAAAAAAAACAAAGTGAAAAAAATACAGCCATATCGGCAGCCATATCGTGGAAAGACACGTTTCAAGTCGCTCTACTTTGTGGTTTTTCACTTTTCGCGGGGGGTTCGTTCTGGTCCCGTTGACCGCGATAAACGAGGGAATACTGTATACAGAAAACCATCGTTATGGCCGGTGTTCCACAGTTTCTTTTTCTTAGAATTAATACTGTCGTGAAAAAAAGTATCATTCAGGAAGCAGTGTTGAAGAGAAGACTGAAAACACTGGTGCATTTATTGAACATCTTAAATTGACACCCAGAGCTAGTCTCGGTGCGATAAAAGCTGGACAACACTGAGCTATCTAATGTAAAATTCACTGTCATACACTATGTAGATAAAGATAATGTTAATTTGTACCTTCCTGTACAGCCGGGCTGATGGTGGCCCCAGCCGACTCGCTTTGGGAAAGAAGCGTGACCTTGATTTTGGCCCGCTTGGAAGCTTTGCTCGGGGTGGGGCTCGGGGTTAGCCGCCTCTTGCCGCGAGCTCTCAGTTCATCTCTGTCCAACGCCTCCATCTGATCACTTGTCACTGCAGGACGAGACATGGTGGGTTCATGAAGGGATAGCATCGTATACATTTCAAAATGAAGTCAACACAATGGATATGAATGTGACAAAACAGAACCAAACAAAATTCACAAAGGAATGGCGATTTTTTTTCTTCTTCTTTTTTTTTTAGTAAGGCTGTTGGTGAAGGCAAGGCAGTGCTGATGTATAAAATCACAAGTGGGCTTTTAAGTACACATTATACCACTTTAAGAATTATAAATTGCATCATAATATGGAACAATTCTACAATGCGCTGTGTAGTATTATATTGTATTGCAATAGTAGAATTACAATATAGTTATACTGCATGCATCATATCCGAAAATATTGTACCAACAGATGAGAATGAATTAATTTACATCTACCTAGTGGCACTAGCGCTTTTTTGATAATACTCAAAAGACAGTGGTTTGAGGCATGAGGTCTATTAGAGCGGAGGGTAGGGAACTCCCTGACATTGCATCTTAGAGTTGATTTTCCCTGACATCTTTGTGGAAAGCGTGGGGGCCCTATGAGGGCAGTGGAAGCCAAGGAGAGGAGGGGGGAAAAAGAGTGGAGAGAGAAAGAAAGAGGGATAGCCACTTACCAAAAATACAAGGAGGAGTACCAGGAGGAAGGTTTTTCCTCACAAGCATGTTTTGTTTCATAAAAGCAGCGAACTGAGCTGTGAAGGAGGAAGGAAGGAGGCCAGAGAGGAAGGTTGCAGAAAAGGAGACAAAAGCGTATTTCAGTTACGTTCCATCTTGCCCCATCAAGATGGGACGTGAAGAATATTTGTATACAAATCACGTCTTCTTTGCTCTTTGCTTTGATAATAATCTGTTTCCTCAGCTATGTCATATGCAGTTTTTTCAGTTGTCTACCCCAAGTCCTAAGTTTAAATTCAGAACTCGGTACAAAATGAGAGTAGAACCTCTGCTCGTGTGAGAATGTGCTTTTTCACTGCAGTCTCTCTTCTAACCTTGAGCCTGCTTGTGTGACATCACTGTGCCAGAGCGTTGCATGTGGGTCTTGAGGAGCTGTGTGGCTGTAATCAGACTGGACTTCTGCGCTGGCGACAGACCAGTCTTGGTTTTGGGGCTTGAAGTGGGACTGCTGCAGACACTGGACAAATCCTGTAAACACAAGTGGGAGGATATTTACGGCAAAGTGTTCTCCATTTAATCAAGTTCTACTGTCATATCTGTGACTTTGAGTGTGTATGGCTTTAAAAGGCAGTGAAGCTGGCATTGTCAACTGCGCAATACGTTAGCCAGTGTGTACGTATGTGCCGGGTGACTGGACGTGAGTGCTGACCACTAATCCACCTCACTGTGCAAATTAAGAACGTTTCTGAGAAGCATCAAGAAAAAACTGCCACTGCCCAGCACTAGGGAAGAACTTTCATTACTAGCCAACAGTTGAGCTTTTCTTGGCTTTCCGTGAAAATCCACACCACAAATGAACCTTGGATGAACGCTCATGCCTCAAGCTGTCATTAACTGACCTCTGAACCTGACGGAGAGATAGGCAGTCTGAGTGCGGGCGAGGAAGGCCGTCCTCTCTCCATGTCAAAAGGGAAGTCTCGTCGAGGCCTCCTTTTCTTCTCTGTGTCTAGGTCCCTCGTTTCCCCTGAGCCATGACTGTGGCTCTCTGCCCGTGTGAGGACGCCAGACAGGAAGTCTGCGATCTCATCCTGCGGATCAGTGAAACAACAACCAAAAAAACGTTGATGATTTGGGTTTACGAGGCTGCGGAAAACACACACCAAAAAAAAAAACACAGGGAGAAATAGATTTCAAGCACCAACCTGAATGCAGCGATCAACCATCGTCTGCGTCAGTCCCTCCGATTTCATTTTTGCAGAACTGATTCTGTCAAGATAAAACCGATTGACTGCATTTGTAAATGTACTTGGAGGACATTACGTCAGACACCATGACTCACCTGACGTTATCATCAGCTCCTCCCACCACCACCATGCTGTTGTCAGTTCTCAGCTTCTCTCGGAATTCCTCCATTCCTTCGACGGTGCACTGCAGAGCGTTCTGACCAACCACGAACAACACTGGGGTCTTCATGTCCAGCAGCGGGTCATCTACATCCTGCAGATCATACACACATATACATCAACCATTGGCTACAAGCAATAAGCAGAAAAAAACAAAATCAAATAAATTCCTTGAAGGCTCACCCCTCTTGGACCGTTGACTGTAAGCAGGGGGAAGCCGAGACAAACGACGGCGGTCAGGTACTCCATGAGGGAAACCTGTCGAGTAGTCACGATTAAATTAGCTGAAAAGGCCTCCATCAATTCAAACTTTGGAAATATGAGAATCCTTACATGACAAGCTATCAGAGCGCCAGCATTCCAACCAACCAGGATGACGGGTTTGTGGGGGAAGTGCCTGCGAACCTTTCAAGTTTGAGAGGCACAGTCAATCCGCTGTAGGAACATCACAATTCTACACGGTCCTACTTTTTTCACGTTGGCATCACAGCAAAGTCTGGACTAGGGCTGAACAATTAACTCATTCACTGCCATTGACGAATATACTTGTCGTATCATAGTTCAGCCATTCAATCCCAGGAATTTATCTATACATTTTTTCATATTTTTTCAAACGTTAGGGTAAATGTTTACAATTACAATGATTAATCAGCCTTAAACTGAAATGCTGAGGAACTAAAATTATTGCATATTTTATCTTTCCATTCAAAAACATGAGTTGGGATGATGCAGCCCAAATACAGGTGCATCCCAAATAATTACATTATCACAGAAAAGTTATTTAGCTCAATAGTAATATACAGTGGTACCTTGACATGATTTATTTGATATATGTCTTATATCAAATGATTTATTTCATGAAATTATGAGTTTCATTTTTTAAAATTGAACTACTTATTTATTGAGATGCACCTGTAAATGCAGCACCATCACTTTTTAAAATCTTATACAGGTTGGCAATTTAGTGCAAATTCCATCATTCTAAGATTACTGTTCTGTGTGATAAAAACAATCCATAAAGATGACCAAGTTGTGGCCGCTCTAAACTGATGTTTTTAGGAAAATTTAGCAATTATTATTCATAATCCCTTATGATTTTGAACAATATTCATTCAACCTTTATTTATCCAGGTAAAGCAATTGAGAACAGATATTCAGATTTGATGCTGACCTGTAAAAATTGAGGCGTAAAACAAAGCAAAACAGAATGTTTTGAAAACTGTAAGTAGTACATGAAAAATACCATAGATAATACTGACAGCAACACAAATGGAAAAGCACAAAAAATAAATAAAAATTGAAAAACAACGCCCTCTACCTCAATGACCTTTGCTCGAACGGTTCCCAGCATGTGCTCCAGACATTGGGTAATGCCAATATTGGCGCCACTGGTGACATGAGTGTGTATGGGGATGACCTGACACACACAAACAGTTGTTATCAGCACTGTTTGGAAAGACACCAAGAGCAGAATGCCTCGTAGAGTGAGTAAAAAGTAAGAATATGCATGCGCCACCTTGCCAAAACAGGAGAGCTGCGACTGCCAGAATCTCATTCGTCGTGATGTTGACACGGCTGGATTGGTCGGGCTTGATGGTGCTATTAGGATGAGTGGTGATCCGGGGAGCTTGCTCTGAAACATTGAAGACACAAGCATTTTTTATTATTATTTTTTGCCGTAATGCACTACACAAAGTTTTAATAAGTGTTGAATTGTACCGGTTTGTTTTGAGACAAAACTCCAACAGCTGGATCCCACGGACGCTTCAGGAGCAGTGAGAGGGCCTCGGCACTGGGAGAACCCGTCTTCGCCGCCGGAAGCAACATTCTGTCGATCAGCGACGGCAGCTTCCCGGACAAAAACGACAATGACGGGTCAGCACAAATCGCTTAGCAGGGAGTCGTGTGATAGTCCGACGTGAAGCAACCTTGCTTTTGAGAGTCTGAAGGACATCCAAGTAGGCGGCCAGCATGGCGAGACTCAGCGATTCAATCAGAGTGGTGTGCAACCACTGCGTCAGCTTGGTCTCCCAGTTCACACTGGCTAAGGCGTGCCGCACCTTTCTGGCACATTTGTCCACTGCTATCCTGCGTAATATTGGCTCATTGGATGCCTTTTGGGGGATGGGGTCACACACACGCACACAGAGTTCAACATGAATGAGTACATCCCCTTAGAAATGTAAGCTTTGTATATCTTTCTCAGTGAACAAAGATGTTTTTGAGTTTTGACTCAGCACTGGTTGAATTTACTATGACAATTACTCATTTTAGCAACATTAAATGAAATTGTTTGAAAAATTACATTTTGTCCCAGCACAATTAGTGGTCCACAATTGTGGGAGAATTTTTAGGTGTAAATTACAGGCTGGCCATAAAGTCTTTAGTTATTACAAAAGCAATTGGATAGACAACTCTGTGGAAACGATGACATAATTTAAAACTCACTGTCTTTCCCCCTTTTTCGACTCAGCATGAGAATATGACTTTGTTTTCAATTGTTTTGTTTTCAATTTTATTTATTTACAGCACTTTGTTTGAACAGTCGTGCATGCTTTTTAAGTACTCTATAAAGTTGAACTTGAGATGGGAGTAGATGTTTACCCTCTCACAAGTAGTGGTTACGGAAAGTATTCAGACGCCTTTTTAAAAAAATATATATTCAGCACTGTATGTGTCTAGTTTTTCTCAAAAAAATGTGTACCCAAAGTAGTGTCTGGTGAGTGTTTATGTCAAATGTCACTCAACAGGAATCACAGTATGTCACTTTCTCTATAATACAGTACATATTTCAAACACATTGGGTTCTGTCTTGTCTTGAATGATATAAATACACAAAACAAGCGCAACTTACATGTTCATTGGCCAAGCGGGCTAATCTTTCAGCATGAAGTGCTTTTAGGACTTTATTGAACAATTTGTTCTGTGCGACAGACCACATAGTCCTGAAAGAACAATGACAAGGTCGTAAACACACTGTGATAGAGACGCTTTTCTACGTTGACTTGCTCCAAGCGGTTGGCTTACTTGTTTATGTGTTCCTCCCAGTCATCAGGAGGAGGGGGACAGTCCGCAACAGTGCGAGCAAACAGGACATGCCGCTCACACTCCTTCATCACGCTCTGAGCTTTGTGGTTATCATACAGAGGAACTGCTGTGGGGGTGACCGTCTCCACGTCGATAACAGATTCTGAATCTCTGCAATAGAAGATAAAATCAAATCAAAAAATCAAAATTGTTGTTGTCGGCTGTTGAGAGCTTATGTTTAGCATCTACCCTGGTCCACTTGTGGGGGCCTTCAAATACATTCTAACTAGCGGTGGTAGGCTATATTAAATAAGCTAATGATGTTGCTCATAGACTTGCTGTTGTGGTACATTAGTTACTTCTGCTTTAAACCGTAGTAGACACAAAGCATTGTTATATAAAAAAAAATTTAAAAACTCACGGAGAGACTTCTGGCTGGCGGCGAGTGGTGACAAACAGCGTTCTTGTGGGCCGCGCGCTGCTGGCGTCCGGGTGAGCGTTCCACGGTTTGGCGTAGCTGTGGTCGAGACACACCAAGTCCAGCTCCCGATCGTGAGCCGACAGCTGGAAGAGCAAGGACGTCCCCATCTTTCGTGCCGAAATCTGGTAGTCCTTATCCCAGCCGCGATGCATCCTCCTCCTGGGCCCAAATGGACCCTGGGAAGGGCTCCACAACCTCTTGGGCTTGACACACAGCTGAAGGAGAGTGATGAAGTATAAAACACTTGACAGAGGGCGGTCCTTGGTTTATAAAGTTCCCGACATTCATTGTTTTGAGGTGACGAACACTGCGTGATGAACTAGTTCAGCGCAGCCTCGCAAGGGTGTCTTCATCACAAGAAGACCATGCTCAGGTACTGCCATACTAGGGCAGAATTATCTATATAATTGATTAATAGCCATTAATCACCACTATTAATCAATTATATAGATAATTCTTTTTGTCAGTTAGGTAGCAAAGGGGTGGAAAATTCCCACAAAATGCAGGTACATTTCCGCGGGAAGTTAAGAGGAATTTGGGAAATATTTAAAATAATAGACGTAGAAGCCAAGGTAAATGAGTTAACTCGACATTTTCATTTATCATGTTGTTATACGATACAATGCAGTAATATTTTCTTCATGAAAAAAGATCTAAGTGATGAACCTTAACGAATTAAACTCATACATGGCTTAGTCAAACACCTGTACACGATAATGTAAAGACATCCTTGATTTACAAAACAAGCCCTTTTAACATTACATAACATTATCAATATTGGGAAATTGGAAGAAATTTATAGTAATTACCGTACTTACCATCACTGATCTGTGAACGTGAGGCCGTTTTGTGCATACATACAGAAATATACCTCAATATTAAAAGGCAATACAGTACTACAATTGTAGCAATGTTTAAGACTGCTCGACACAATTATATTTAAATAGTTTTCTATAATCCAGTTAGTCCTCGATTATAGAATAGCAGAGTCTACGGAGAACTCTCTCACGTTTGTGAGCAATAATTATCAAAAAAATCCATCTTCAGAAGCTTTACAGCTGCTTTGTCTTCTTCTCTGAACACCTCCCTGCCATGACCCTGATCAAAACAACGCCATTCTGATTACGAGTTGAAGTGAACTCTTTACGGGCTTGAACGTACAAATGATGTACATCGCAATGCACCACTTAATCAGACGGCTATATGTTGCTAAACAAACACTCCTAACCGCCATAAAAAAGTGAGTGACTGTTGTGGGTGGGCTAGCCTAGCATGCTAAAGTTAGCATAGCTAGCTAAAAGCTAACAGAAGCGGTTTACGTCGCTCACCTTTGCCCCTATCGAGCCATATTTGGTCGCAATGGTTCAAAGTCTTCTTGCGTACCCAACTAATACAGGTATGTACATATTTAGGCGTAACTAATATACGTTACATAAACGACACAAGCAGTACGCGTTGGATTGCTTTCGTTTTTGTTGTGAATGGTGTTGCCATGTAGAAATGTCACAGCCCTAGGCTTCGTGTGAAACCACGTTAGCTAACTAGGCTGCTTTCCGACAAAACTGGCAACCCGGGTTATGGCGCGTAAGGGCTACCGCAAAACGGGGACTGGAGTTCACTCTAATGGAGTAGAGTTTGTTCTCGCGACATAACCCCAAAATACATTTTTACAACCAAGACGGACAACAGGTATAACGCTCAAGTGTACATTTGATTTTTAAGAAGGACAGATGATCCCGATCATTCGTAAATATCATTAAAAAAATATGAAAAAAAATCTCATTTGACTTACTGTACTGTATTTAAATTATATTCTTTAAAATAAATATATTTCAATATAATTCAAAACAATTACACTATTTTGTAATATACATGTAGATGCGTAAAAGTGTAGACTTGTTTATTTTACTTTTGCTCAAAAACAAAAAGTAGGTTCTGCAGGAATTTGTCTTCAAAGAAATATAGACAATCTGATTCTGATTCACAGTACAGTACTGCAAAGGGAAGAGGACATGACGGACTGTATGGAAACTATTATGCTACTGACTTTGGGATGAATATGCCACCACCGTGGCTTATAGCAGAGCTGGGCATCGCCTAACCGCCACCAGTTCCTGACTGCATAGTTAAACAACCCACGTGGTCCCAGTCGGTCCGATCCACACTCCTGACACTCGTCGAGTCAGGAAAAAACATACCTGTCAACTTTTACGTTTCCCCCGTATTTTATAAGGTTTTTGATCATTTCGTTTTTTGTTCGACCGATCTCGTCTTGCCCAATTTGGCTCTAATCCGGAGCGTCCGTTAGCGATTCCGACTGCAAACTTCGGCCGACTTTCACGAGCAAAGTCGGGACCACTTGGGTCGTTTAAATATGCAGACGGGAACTCGGTGGCGGTTAGGTGACGCCCAGTCAGATCTGGTTTATAGAGGCATTATTTGCCTCCAAAAAAACCCCCAAAAACCTTGAATTAATTTAAATCAATGGTTGCACAATATAATTTGTTTAACATACATTATTCTGTGAATAGAACGCCAGTTCACCACATTTTACGATCAACTGAAAATGAAGTACTTTTTTGGGGGTCCATGAGAAAATGGTCTCCATTATCATATAATTGTGCTAACGAAGAGCAGGGGTAATTAGTTCAAGGTAGAGGCAATTTGTGATTGAAAAATGATTACGCTGGAAATGCTCAATGGATATGTTAATGTTCTCTTACTAGAAAGCTAATATTGACAATTACCAAGTGGAGTTATCTGCCAAATGATCTTTGAAAGTTTGGTAATATCACTGCCAAAAATGCGGTATCGTGTGTGATATTTTCTATTTATTGACATAAAGAGGTTGTGACCACCCCTGACTTCATTCTATTTATTGCCAAAGGTACTTCTACTGTCCTTCACTTTGATCATTTGAGTCCCAAGCCTCTTTTCAGTCTGATGAGACGCTTTGCAACAATGGTAAATTCAACTTGTATGGATATTTTGGTTTGCTTCTTTTTATTTTTACCTGATATAACTAACTTTGGATGGCAAAAATACTGTTGGCTTCTTTCAAAATATACTAATACAATTGTTTTCGATTGCCCTATAGATAGCATACCCGGCTTTGCTGCTATGTGCAGTGTTGTCACTAGGAAATGGCGCTTGCTATTTTAAAGTGTATGATGCAGGTAACGTAGAAAAATACTTGGTGCTGTATTCATGAAATAATTGCTATAGTCTCCACATGTATTATTTTTCATTAGACGCAACACATTGCCTGGACAAGCTCGATAATAAAACGTACCCAGTTGGATCATCTTGGATAAACAGTGATTGCATGAATTGTACCTGCAGTGGTTGCTGCACTGCGTGAGTTAAAAAAAAAAAGAAGTTTTTATCCAAGTTAAGTATTCAGTATATGAACTGTGTATTTACTGTTTGCTCCCAGGTACAGCATTCCCAAACGATTCCCTGGTGACTGCGTGGCCGTGTTTAACAGAACTGCATGTGAATACAAAGTGTTCCGGAGGGATGACAGATCTGTTGAATGTCCAATTTTTTTTGCAGTGGGATAGTGATGGAGCAATGAACACTCCACGCACCCTCGCTAATTAGCAAAGCTATAGTTAGAGTACACTTAAAATGTTGGTAGCCAAACTGATGAAAGAAACGAATGTTATGTAATTCAACAATTGATGTCAAACGTGACGAGTGAATAAAACACACAATCCATTTTTGACTCTGTATTATTATTATTATTATTATTATTTTTCCGCAACCGGTCGGTGGGGTGGCGGTGAAGGCTGATAACGATTCTGATCATTTGAATCAGATGTGTTGGAGGAGGGAACATCTAAAACACGCAGGATAGTGGTTTTCGAGGACCGGACTTTGACACCTGCGCTCTATAGTATGTTAAAGAATAATTGAATCAAATGTTGTATTGTGCATGTTAAACTTTTTGTTTTGTGCTGCACATTTATAGAGTTCAGTTGTATCTAAGTGCAATCCAGTTTTGTGAATTATTTTGAAACATTTATCAATGTTAATGCACAAAAAACTATAAACGTTTTGTTAATCCTGAGCAGTACATTTGTGAAGTAGAGTTTGGTTGTATATAACGTTTAAATACAATAAAGCTGAATTTTATTTTGAAGAGTCAACACTGTCTCCAGTCATTGCATTTTATATTGTGATGTCAATTTGAATTTGATTAAATGTTCAACCCTAGCTGTAAATGTAAAAAAGTTTCCATTCGAGTGTGTCTTTGTACTAAGGAATAGGTCGTCACTTGGGATATCCTGGCACACCTGCACCTATTCATCACCGTGGCACACTGCTCTGGCACACGTCATAAACAGTAAAGTGAGAACTTAGAAGAGAAACTTCTGTGGAGAGCCACACAGTCACTTTAATGAGTGCTTCTTGTACATGAAAGGAGGAAGCATCAAACGTACCTTTCTTAGCAAATGAGATGCAGGTTGAAGCGGTTCTTGGGATTCCCTGGACATCAGGTAGTGAATAGGAAACAGTTGCCATGGCGAAGCAGTGGTACCCATAGTTATGGGAGGTGGCAGTCAAGCCGCTGTTCTAGTTGACCGGTGGAGGGAGAAAAAGCTCAGGAAGATTTTTGCTTCGGCAACAGGATTGTGAGAATACAAACAAAAAGTCAAAACCACTAAAGCAAGAGTGGGGAACCTTTTAAGTCAGAGGACCATACTAAATTTCAGAATTGTATGCACCATAGGTTCCACACCCCTGCTCCAAAGCGTGTGTGCGTGTGTGTGACAAAAGCAAATGGACAAAATAAACCATGAGAAGAATAAAAATAAAAATGTGACTTTAATTCAATTTCAACATGCTACCATATCAAAATAAATAGATGGCATGAGCACAAAAAGGAAAAATCAAAAAACGGGATGAAAATAAAAGGAGACCAGTGTAACACAAAATGGCGACCCCATGCCCATACAATCCGTTTCGATAACACACTCGCAGTAGTACGAGACCTCTTGGTCTCGCTAGTGTTTGATACAAAAGTAAAGTGCTGGTGGTGGTTTGTTGTCGAGTGAGTAAGCACTTAAAGAGACAGACGAGAACACGTGGCAGTGTGCGTCAAACCTTGGAGGAATGTTCTTTAATGGCGGCGCTCGGTGGTTTACATTGCATGGCGTGTTCGTATGATTGTGTTTATGTGCACCTTTTTTGTCTTTGTGTGGCCCGGTGGAGAGACGACAACTACGCTCTACACATCAGAGATCTGTTGTGATGACAACACGCACAACATCAGCTCAAACTTGACAGCACGCCACTTTGCGGGGAAAAAAACACAACCAAAACAAAACCCAAAAAGAAGCATGTCTGCACCAAAGATCAGTAAGCTCCCTTATTAGACAACCCTTATAAAAAAAAAAAAAGGGATCCTTGGAAAAAGAAAAGTAGTTAAAATTACCGCTGTTCGTGGTTTTTCTTTGCTATACACACGCACACAACCAGCGAACGGGCATTTTAAAAGGCGGTTTGACTGGTCGATGAGAAGTACCACGACGTGTTCAAGGCCAAACAATTCCCCAGATCCTGTTAACAAAACTAAGAAGCAGGTTTCTCGGAGGACTTTCTGGTGGGACTGAAGTGCCACCGTGATTCCATGAAACACGAAGAGATTGTGTCCAGTTTAAGTCTCTGTGACCCTCTTTCCATCAGTGCTGTGGCAGGGCTGATAAACGCGTAGTGTAAACCACGCATGCGCCTGAACGCATCACACGAGGCAAAGACGCCAATCCAGGAAGCGGTTCTCTTGTTCGGCAAGCAACTTGTTCCTGCGGGCTCTTCTTTAGTAAAACCGTGCACGCCGGCGAGCATCGAATGTGGGAAACAAAGCAAGATGGCGCTAGATGATTTTGGGGTGGGGTTGGGGGTGCTCTGTGGACCCCGCCTGCTATTTGGCGCTTTTCTTGGACGCCGCGCTCCTCTTGGCCTGCCACAGGTGGTTGTGGATGGTCAGAGCGTCCACGCTGACCGACACGGTCTTGGCGGGGATGACGGTGAACTGCTTGCGGTCCGAGCTGTACTTGTACAGCTTGTCGATCATCTTCTTGCTGATGCTCTTGGGCCCCGTGCCCGTTAGCTTGTGGATCTCCTCCGTGTCCGGGAAGTAGGAGTAAAGCGCCCGGAACTGGCAGCCGCCGTCACGGAACAGGATCATCATGTGATTGGACTCGCACTTCTCCAGCTCCTGCGAAGGGAAAGTTCAGTTACAGCGACTGCAACACAACACCAGGCTCGTCGACGGACGTCCGTTTAAAATTTGAGGCGGACCGGCCTATAGACGGGTACTATTTTTTTGCCCCCTGAATATGATTTCGGGATTAAGTTGTGTTGATGATGGTGGCAACTATGGAATGTCAAATAAAACTGCGATAAAGTAAGATGAAATGTCGAAAACGGAAGTCAAGTTAGCCGTTACGCGGCCCGACTTCAAAGTAAAAGTCTACTAAGGCTTTGGCATCAATGTATTATTTGGTAAGCTTTATTTTGAAGTTAGCCTTTACGGAGGCGGCGTGTTTGTTGAGTATGTTTGCAGCTTCTTCGACATGTCTGTCTGAATGACGGTGTTGGGTCAAGAGGCGGAAAAAAATAAATCCTGCATCATGAACTTGAGGACTAGTTTCACCCCAAATTGCCAAAATGCTCCCATACATATGACTGACTGTACGTAATCCATGCGGCTTTTCAACTTCCTCTGCTGCTGTTATAGGGAATCTGGACTAATCATGTCACCTTAATGTGAAGGGGCAGTTTTTGTCCCCCCCCCTTCACCAACCATTCTGCGGATCGTGCCCGGCCTGAACCGTGGTGGTTTGATCCCAGGTGTCTTCAGACGGTGAGCTCCCTGTATTCTTATTTTGCACTCAACTTCTCTTTACACATTTATGAGAGTTAATTAATAATGTAGTAACACAAAATTCTTAACAAATATTTCACAGTGGTGACAGTTTGAACCTGGTACAAATGAATTCACATTATTGCCAGTGGTATTAAAATTTGAAGGAAATGAACCGACCTCAAGGATCTGATTCTTCTGCGGCTCGTTGACTTTTCCGGCCAGGCAGCAGTGTGAGATGGCGTTGTGGATGATGGGCTTGTTGGATTTGGCACTCGGCTCCTTGAAAAGTTTTGGGCCTGAAGGAAGACATTTGAGAAGAATTATCAACATATTGGAAAGACTGAGTAGGAAGAGGATGAATCGTATCGACTAACCGGTGTACTCAGCCAGGGATGCGATGGAAGATGCGGTGGAGCCGTTGTCCCAGTCTCTTTCCGCAGCCCGACTGTGGTTTCGACTTCCAGGGAACGACTCCACTGAGTCGCAGCTAAAATGTGCAACAAGACTGACTGTAGCGTGACGACACAAACAGAGGCATAAATGGTAAATGAGGTGGAGCATCTTACCGGTGGGAGCCCGCACCCCCGGAGTTGACGCTGTCGGCCTCGTTGGTGGCAGCGGAAGCCAGCGACAGATTGGATCCGGACTGGGCTGTGCTCAGGTTGTCGGCTGTGAGAGAAAACAGAAACATTAGCTTTGGGAGTTACTTTTGACTCTCTGGCCCAAAGGAATTGAAAAATTAGATAGCATATTTTGGGTTTTCGTCAAGGTTTGTAAAAAGAAAACAATTTCAAACAAAATCCCAAACAATTTTTCTTTAAAATGTTAAAAATGTATTGGCGACAAGAAAAACTGCTTGAGACAAGTAAAAACTGTCTACGAACCCTGACAAAACTGCAAAAATGCTAAGTACGCAAGCATTCACTAATCAGTGAGAAACCATCTTAAAAGGCTACCCGGTTAATTTTTTAATACTTTTTGCATAACTGGCTATTCTCCAACAAGGAGTTGAACAAAATTTACAACAGATGTTTGATCCATTAATCGACAAAAACAGTCGGACACGAGCATTCAAAAGTTTAGAGAAGGTCAAATTTATTTCACTTGTAAATCTTTTAGTGCATTTTAGGCTCATCCGGAAATTTCACTTGTACAGACAAAGGCATTTTCTCTAATAAGTACTTAACCTACTAATATAAGTATTGCATGCAACTTATTTACAAGTAGTCAAGGAAAAAGTGTTTTATCTTTTTTTTATCTAGTTGTATCCATCCACACTATTGATACTGGAATTTGTTCTCTGTGAAAGTTTTTGCTGACAAGCAAAATGCAAAGATAATTTGGGGAGAAAAAAAATGTTGTTCTCTATGTACGAAATGCGTACGGACACTGTGGTCCAACAACCGATACTGTATATGGATCATACTGTGGGTTACTTATACTGATGTGCCGCTAAAATGAATAGTCACTGTTTGACTGCAATTTTCATTTACTTAAAAAAAAAAAGTGGATTCAACGCAAATATTTGACACCAAGATATAACCATGTTTAAAAACGCTTATAGGCAGTGGAAACAATGAGACTCAGACCTCAGGTAGAAATATCCAGTTAAGTAGGTTTAGATGGCATGCGTAATGGAGTGTGGAAGAGTGTGTCTCATCATTAGTGTACGTGATGTAATGCACAGGAGACGCCACCAGAGGTCAGTGTCTAAATGTGGTGTTTGGTGAGATGCCAAGAGGAAGAAGAGGGGGTAGAATGTACTAAGGCGAAACACAAGTCAGTCTTACGTGTGGAAGAAGAGCACTTTGAGACGTTGTCGCTGGACGACTCCTCCCTGAGGATGGTCTTGGGTCTGTGTTTCTGCTTGGGTTTGGGAGTCTTGGGCTTGACCAGACCTTGCTCCTCAAAGATCTCCTGCTGCTTCCTCCGCAGGTACTCCTGCTTTATCAGCTCTCGCCGCGTCTTCTCGTCCTCCTTACGCAGGCGATCCTCCTCCGCCTTCCGCCTGATGTTGATTAAACACATATCAGCGGATGTTTAGTGGGCCAAGGCAAACACCGATTCGGAGGAATTTTACCTGGCCTCGTCGCGCTTCAGCTCCGATTCGGCTTCCAGCTGCTGCTTGCGGACGCGGGCCTCCTCGGCTTTCTTTTGCTGCTTCAGCAAGAACGCCGCCCTCTTCTTGGCAAGCTCATCCTCTGCTTTCTGCTCGTCCTGGAACGTTGCAACAGAATGAGACACGATTAAATCATCCATGTACTGGTTGAAGTACAGTTAATTAAAAATAGCTTTGAGTAGTTATCTTTCCTCATTTTTTTTGTTTAATGCACCACAGTTCAGTTGGATATAACTTTTAAGTACGAAACATTTACATTAATTCGTTTAGAGCTGCTTGTCAAGTCAAAAATGTTCTTTAAAATATGTTCGATCCGCCTCCACTAGCCTAAACACGGCATTCTGATGAATATTGCGTTTGTAGAATATGAATTAAGCAGCAAAATCCAATCTCTATCTTTATCCATCTCAGGGGCAGCACGTAATATCTTAAAAGACACAAATTGAATGTTATGTCAATAAAAATGCATGCAGTGGTCACCATTGGTTGCCCTGTAATATAAATACATGTTTTTATCAATATCCCTGTTTGTGTCGGCAAATACCTTGAAGAAGAAGCCCATGACAGACTTTTGCTCTCCATCCCCTTCATCTGTGGTTCTGTCAGCAGCCTCCTCATCCTCGGGGTCCTTCAGCTCTGACATATCGACCTCGACCAGGGGAGCTTTGCTGCGCTGCACCTCCTCCGATGGCAAGTGTTCTTTCCCCGAGCTGTCTGAGGAGTTGAGCTGCGAGTCTCTCAAAGTGCTGGACAGGCAGTCGTCAAAGGACACTTCAGGAGCAGACAGAGCATTCAGGTCCACTCTGGTCGGCAGTCGCATATTTGCATCTTCGTGAAGCCTAAAAGCGGCGCTCCGTGCCTGGCTCGAGGCAGTTTTGTTGGCGGTCTCTCCCGCCGGTGGATTTCGGAGGCTTCGTGGCTCGGGATGCTCGTTCCTGGGGGACCTGCCCCCACCCGATTGCCTCGGATGCGTTTGCATCTCCGGCCCACTGTGGGAGGGGGTCAAGGTCCTAGCGGCGTGTCGGCTTTGCTCTTTGCCCGCCTTTAGCTCCGTCGGCTTGGATCTGGAGCTTCGGCCTGAGCTCAGTTTGGGGGGTTTCCTCGTGGGGGCGGTGCCAGAGAGGTGTTCCGCATAGTGCGCCGTGTCTGCGGCTTTCGTGTCACTGTTTTTGTCACTTGCGAGGGGGGGTGGGGACAGTACATTCTGCTTCATCATCATTTCCTGCTGAAGGGACAGTTGCATCATCTGCTGCTGGATGCTGCCAATGGCTTCATGCAGCAGCTCGATGGAGCGGTTGCACTCATTGAGGTCCAACTCTTCTTCTTGGTGGAAGCTGCCATTGTTTCCCTTCTTGTCTGCATCTAAGGCACCTGAGGGGGCGGGTCCCTCCAGCTCTTTGTCCCCTCTCAGGGCATCAACACAAAGGTCGTCTTTCGTCGACGACGCCACTTTCTCTCCGTTGAGCTCTTCTTTGGTGGGGTCGGCTTTAAGCGGATTGGGCAACGTGGCGCCCTTGCCCCCGCCCTTCTTCACTATATGCAGGAAAGCAGCCTTACCCAGCTTCTGCCTCTGCCGGGCCGATAGCACTTCCATTTTCTTCTTTTGATGCTCGATGGCACGGCGCTTCTCCTCTAGCTGCATGCGCAGCTGCACAATTTCAGACGCAAGGACATTGGCACCGCCGCTCCCGTCAGCAGCACGAGCGCAACCGCCCAGGGGAGACGAGGGACTCTGGTCTCTTCTGAGCCTCCAGGACGACGACAGGGGCCCGCTGCTCTCCGATCCATCTGGAGTGGTTCTTTGCGAGCTGGAGGCACTGGAGCGTAGGTCGTGGTTACTGCCGAAGCGCTGCTGCTGGGCTTTACGCTCAGCAAAGGAGGTCATGCGCACACTTCCGCTGGCCACGCTGCTGGCCTGCGAATAAGCGCTAAGGCAGGGGCTGGAGCGACCACTGCAGCCATTAATATCTTTGTCCTCATGCTCCTTGACATTCATGTCCTCCTGGAGTTTGGCGGATTCCTCTTCATCGTCATCATTAAAGCATTTCCTAGGCCAAGCTAGATCTTTTGCCGTAATAGCCTCATCCAAATCCTCATCCTCTTCGTCCAGGTCTTCAAGATCTGGATCAAGGCTTGGGCAAGGCTTTGTCTCCTCAGAGTCTGAATGCAGGTAGAACCCTCCACCGGGCTCTTTCGACGAAGGGTCCACACTGCTGGTGGCGAGGGGTCTGAAACCTGCCTGAGCCTGAAGAGGCTCGTCTGACAATTCAGGCTCGTCGGGCAGGGGGGTAAATGTTTTGTCCAGGCTGAGGGGAGCTTTCTTATGAACCGCAGGAGACGATCCATCTCCCCTGCGTGAAAAGCCCCTTCCTGAGGACCGGAGCACTTCTCCACTCTCCTCCTCCTTGTTCAGGCATACAGACTTCTCTTTAGCTGGTTTCAGCACAGCAGGCATCAGCGGTTCTAGGTAAAAACCATCGGGCGCAGGTTTGGACTTTGACTCTGGTTCCACTGCGGCAGGCACTTGGCTCCCATCGGGTTGTTTGGAGACCGAGGCCACCAGAGATTCTTCTTCGTAATCCAGGTTGACTTTTCCCAAGAGGCCGTGGCCATTAATTCTGCGCATCTGGGCTAGGGTGGGTTGGTGAACTGAAGTCTGATGTTTCGGCGTCACGTTGATGACATTGGACGCTAGGCTGTCTTTACTTATTGAGCGGGCAAGGCTGACACTGTCGCCGGAAGCAACATCTGCATCGCTGTCAGCAGCTGAATGGCACACGAAGGGGCTCAGCGTGGACACTGGCCTGAGGAGGAAAATAAAATACAATTTTTATTAGTAGTATTTTTCAGTTTTCTGACAATTTAATATAGCACCTTTTCTATATACTACCATCACTACGGTTACAGTAGTGTGGTTATATAGTCTATACATAGCATAGTTTATGTTAAGAAAAGGACCAGCACATCGGCAGCCATATTGAAATTCAAATGATACCTCACTCAGGAACTGTGCTTAATAGCTCTGAGTGATTTTTCTTTACCTCTGTCTCTTGTCGGGCCAAGCGACACCAGAACTTCGGGCCTGTCTGTCCATCTGGGTCAAGGAGTTGGAGCGGTTCCTTAGACCTTAAAGGAAAATAACACAACATTTCAAACGTTACAAAGAGGAATCTGGAGCTCATCAATGCTGTAATGTGATGCTTTTACCTGCACCATCATCTCCTTGAGGCTTCTGTTGTCTCTGACGCAAAGGCAAGAGTGGATGGGAAGGACTAAAGGATGGACCTCCTCTACTGGAAAAAAACGAGAGTTACGTCTGTAACTACGGCATGCGCGAAGGGAACATTCAGTGCTTTGAGCACCGCCCCCTGGCGGTCAGAAGGGATGAAATTGAAATATATTTTTCAGTTTTGCTAGCAGACAATATCAAATAGTGTATGGTCTTGTCGAGAAGAAAAGTATAATCCAACAGTTCCCTAAACAGGCATAAACTGCTTTGTTTAAACAAAACAAAATCAGTGCGGGACCTGAACAAAAAGGCATAGGAGCGTAAGGTAATGAGCTAAAACTCTTCACTTTTAATTGTCTTCTAGGAGAAATGAAACAATATGAACTAACTTGTTCCATCTGATTCTTGTTAAGAAATATGGCCATGTCTAATGGAAGCACATAGTGCAAGTCCGCCAAGAAAACAACCAAAGATTAAAAGAGATCCAGGCAGGTTGAAAAAGTTCACTAGCCATGGGAACCTCACTCTAGTCACTTAAGACAAGTCAATGTGACAGCAACTGAATACGGAATGATGAGGTTACCTGCTACAGATTTCAGGGCCACTCTGGTTTTCCGACACGCCAGGACTGGCCAGGAAGCTCCGCTTGGTGGCGTTGGAGATGGGCACTGATGGACGAGAACTCTTTGGCTGAGCAATGGCTCGAGCTAAAGGAATGGACATTGAAATAGGGGTAGGACTTGCATTAGTAAAATTCAAGGTTAATGCAGTAATCACTCGCCACTTCGCGGTTCGAGTTTCGCGGCCTCAGTGCATCGCGGGTTTTCAAACGTATTCATCCAAAAATAAAAATGAAAAATACAGCCATATCAGCAGCCGTATTGCAGAAAGACACGTTTGAAAGAGATGAATTGACTCGGGGGGGCTTTGTACATCGTGCGGGCACTCATAAAAGGCGTGTGATTGGTTTGCGGTGCGAGACGACCAATCAGAGCATGAGTGGATATATCCAGTGAGCCGATTGGCTGCGCATTATCGCAGCCTCTCGCTAGTCTCGTCCACGCTAAAAAACGAACAGTACTTTTGAACAACGTTATTCAAATGTGCTGTTCAATTCATCAGAATCGAGCCGGATAAGCAGCTGTGGTCATAAGTCGCGAGCCGAGCGCGCTCAGCCTCCCGGCAAGCGTGACATGCTCAACACAAGGAAACATCGGCAAATGAAATGTTAAAAGTGTTTGTTAGTTTTGTCCTAAATTTGTCTTAAAACAGCTTTCTTTAACTAGGATCCTGTGTTATATTTCATACAAAGGACCTTGTTTATGTTATTGTGCAAAGAGAAGGTTAAGCCATGATTACTTCCGTCGACCGTGCTTCTTTGTTTTAAAAGAATAGGAAAGAGAGTAGACGAAGAAGGTGGCAACCAAGAAGGAGCGGCAGCAACACAGCAGAAGTAATGACACTTTTGCTTTGCACAACAACGACAACAACAAGGGTTTTAAAGTGCATTACACCAGGATTGTACCTTTGGATAAAATGCACCACAGTATTTCAGTTAAGGTAAGCCAATTTTAGAATAAAAATTACAACTTTAATGTAGTTATTAGCTAATGTTCCGTCGTAATCATCCGTTGCTTGAGCGTTGTAGTTCCTCTCACACACACTATTTATTCTTCATTTTGTATTTTTAAAGTTAATTTTGTTGCGTAACAAAATTTAGATGGGTGGGAACCATGTCGGGGGATTCGCAATGGCATAATAGAGGTGTGAATCCCCCCAAAATAAAACTTTAAAATATAAACATAAAATGAAAAAAATTTGTGGAATAATAAAAATAAGTCAACCTCTACTTTGCAGTTCTCCCACCTATCGCGGGGGCTTCTGGTCCCCATTAACTGCGATCAACGAGGGATTACTGTATATCTATGTATGATTATTGATAAGATACTCAACACTTTCACTTGCATCAATTGGGCAAACGTACCATCTTTCGACTCTTGCAGGTCCCTGGGCAGGACAAATTCCGGCTTGACAGTCTCAAACCACCAGAAGAGTTCAGCAATGAAAACCATCACATTGTGCTGCGTGGAGAGGTCATGATTACTGATGGTGGCAACTTTTTGAGGTTGCCAGTTTGTGATCCTTTTATTGTGTAATTATGTTAAAACAGCAAGTAATTCTACCTTGAGCACAGGAGGCGAGTAGAGTATGTCTTCTGTCGTCAGATAGAAACTTTTATTCAGATACTCATTGGCAAACTCTCTGAGCAGCTGGATGTTGTAGAGGCTATCGGCCATGGAGGGAACTTCCTTCAGGCAAATATCTGATCAGACAGGAAAAAAAACAGATCAGATAATGACTCAACTGAATGGCCCACTGGGAGTTTATGTCACGCTAATGGAGAAAGACAGTCTTGTGGGGGGGGGGGGGGGGGGGGAAATCTTCATTTTGTTAAACACAAATTCTGATGTAACCAAAGTGTACACAAAGTGTGTCTGAATGAGTTATGCTACTGTATGTTTTGGGCATACCCTCCAGCTTCATGAGGTCTGGGCAGTAGTAGTGGACAACAGTGAGCAACGCAGCTCCATCGCAGACATCTCTCATCAAATCTTCCAGCAGCGGAAAGAAGGGAAGATGGCGGCCAGACGCATGTTCCCGACGATACCGTACCTGAACATATGACAGCCAAAATCTCATCAGAGACAAATACTACCACAATATTACCAACGGAGATATGACCACAGTCGCAAAGAGCAAATCTTTTGCACTGAGCTGCACAGCTGACCAAGTCACAGCACATTTGACTCAAGGATGTTTGACGTTATTTGTCGTCTTTAGCGTTCTAGTTAAACATCCAACCAAGGTTCTCCCTTCCAGAGCACAAGGTTTTACTTTTATTGGGAAGGAGTGAAATTCCAGGATGTAGTTAAATGAAAAGGCCCAGTGCCATCAGTTTAGGGAGAACCCTGAAGAGAGCAAGTTGCTGATGGTGAGATGCAGGTGTTAAAGAAGTGACCAGCAAGGAGCCTTAAGCCTTTGCGAGAGGGTGGCCACTGATGGAGCCCACTCAAAGGACGCAAGAAAAAAAAAACAGCATAACGGGGCCAGATGGGTCATCACAAGTCCACTTATATAAAACAAGTGCACTTTTTCAACTTCAATAATACCCAGTTTGGAGCTGTATACATGCTAGGACATATCCCTCTCTCTACTTAACATTTTGCTTCAACTGTGGTACATTCAGATACTGGATACAAAGGGCAGAAAACGAAGACTAAATGTCCTTGGATACCAATTATCAGATATCAACTTCCAAAGGTATGAAACACTGTTTATCCAACAGCAACATCATTGTTCCAAAATAAAAGTCAATACTGATCCATTCACTGTCATTAGGTATTAACTGCCCTCACAAAGGCGATGGGACCTAAAGGCAACTAATCAACTTTTTCAAAATACAAAGCAACTCTAGCCTACTGGTTAATGTTGTAAACACATTTATGTTGACATGCTGAGTGTTAACACAAAGATACCACCTAGTGACACCCTAAGGAAGATTTTTTGTTTTTTTAATTTTAGCGCATCTTCAAATTCAGCTAGCTATTTGTTTGCGTTTAATCTCATCATCCACCATAAAGGAGGCTTAAATTAATTGTATCCCTCACTGCCACAGTCGAATCCATGAGGAATACACCGCTCTGCTTCAATCCATGGCCCGCTACGAACGTTAGCATCAAACCAGTCCTGTAATTATTAACAAGCAGTTTATCAATCATGCCCATACCGAGCAGAGCTGTGTCAAAATAGTCAAACCCTGATCAGAGGAAAGATTTTGTGAGCAGAAAAGTGAGCGGTGATTGCAAAGCAGGTCAGTGTGAAGGGTGTACTGCAAAGAAAAGGAAATGTGCCAGCAATGAGTTTTACCTGACTCTACTGAAGCAAATACAAAAGAACAAAAATCAACAAGTTTATCCTAGGCTTAGGATGAGATATCACACATAGTTTATTGCAAATAATGTCACAAAAATGTTCCAAAAGATGATTCTGAATTTTAGAAAATAAAGAATAAGGTGCCATCAAATTTGTACCCCCTTGGCTAAAAGAGGCAAAGAATGAGCTCAAACAAGCCTCGGTGAGGTGCGTGCACACATCAACACAAAACTATGCGTGCATGGGGGAGAGCGAGGGTGTGTGGATCGGGGGTGGGGGAGAGGGGGCGACTTCCAACTTACAGGGACAAGCTTCCAATACCATTTGGAGGGAGACTATCCAGTTTGCAAGGATAAGAGAGGGAAAGGAGGTATAGATGGGGAAAAGGAACAGAGGTATTAATAGGTCAAAGGTCTTAGACAAAGGACTGGCACTGCATCCATTTTGAACAGAGAAGCACAGAAAAGGGTCAGAGCAACACAAAAGCATCGTTAAAGAGCTACATAAAGAGTAACTCCTCCTTAGGAGACCTTGTTTACCTTTTGGTGACTGGGGGATTCCAGAAGGTGGTGCTTGACTTTGTGCTCCTTTTCGCTAATTTCCCTCATTTTAGTGTTTACCTGCAGACATTGTAAATCAGTGATTAACATGATTTGTCCAGACATTTTTTGGTAAAGCCAATATCTGCACATTATGCTCATTGTACTTCACAAAACAAGAGTTTTACTATGCTCATACGTCTGATTTTACTCACTCCACTCAAGACAAAATGGCTCACGTATCAATGTTCTCAGCAGAGCGAGATTTCCGACATATAATGATTTAAGAGAAAGGTAAATAAAGTATAAATAAATAAAATGTAAAAATGGTCTTTGTTTGAGCAGATGTGCCACAACAAACAAAATGGATCCACCTTTGCTTCCGTTGGAATGTGCCTTCTTGTGCAACACATTTGTTTCTACCTTATTGATCCAGAAAACCACGGCATCCTCCAAGTCAAAGGGAAGCTCCTTGGAGGGATTGAAGGTAGAGAAGCGCTCCACAGAGGCTACTACTTTCTCAATGCTGATCATCTCCACTGTGTAGGCCATCATCAGGGCATCAATCATGGGTATGTGGGCACTCTGGGAGAGAATGAGAGGAGCGGATGATAATTCTGCGTTGTGTCGAACACACAGTGAAGACAAGCAGATGGCTTGCAAGTATCTGCCGTGGCACTAAAACGCTGACGGGGGACAGTGCAGGAGAAGCTCACAGTGTCTTTGAGGTTTCTATGAACATGCTTTGTCAAGTCAGCAAAGTGGGTGGGGTTTTGAAGCCGGCGCGGGACAAGCGCTGTCCTGCACAGGATTTTCCATCCCCTCACTGGGCTTTGTGTCTGGCTGCGTGGATTATGACATCATGCCGCAAGCAGAAAAGGGAGAATCACACTGGTCTCCATGGTAACAAACGGTGAGGAAGAGCGCTGAAAGCAACTGAGCTGGTGGTCAAAGTACATTCTGTCCAGTGACTTCTACTGGGTTAAGACAAAAACCATGGAAGCTCGACAGCCGAACTCAATCTTGTTCTGAGACGCTAGCTGACTTTCAAGTTAAACTGAGATGATTTTGAAACAAATCATCCCATATGAAATAATGTTGAGCGACTAATTTGTTGCAGGCTCAAATCATGCTGTTATAGAACCTGCACAGTGGGGATGTCACCATACCCAAATGTCAAAATATCACGATATGAACTTCGCGATGCGATTATCGCGATATTGTGGGGATGTTGGCGATATATAAACAACTGTTTAAAAGCTCACGATATTGTAAAAAAGAGGCTTATACTAAAGAAAAAAAGAGAAAAAAACCATCACAATATTCTGCTCTCTCTCATATTTGTTATGCACAAAACATGTTTTTTTATGTTATTTGTGTCCCTAATAACCAAGATCTGCGAGGAAATTTTGTTAAAAAAAGAATTTCTCAAATTAAACTGCATTAATAAACTAGCATTAATAAACTAACCACCAGAGGGTGGTGGAATTGCCCAAATTGAAACCAACTTGGGCTATTAAACAGATTTCCTGCCATTAATACCTGACATGACGACAACGATATCGTGGCAATTTAAATATCGCGATATTGATGATCTTGTGACATCCCTACTGCACAGGCAATTTTAAGTCACAACTTAAACTCCAAACAAAACAAACGCAATAAGTAAAACAATAATATAGAAAAACATTTTTGTTAACAAAATAAAATATAAACGAGAGTGCGAAACCACATTTTTTGTTTATAAGACCAAAAATGAACTTATTACAGCGAAAATGCCCTTCGCTTTCATCTTTATCAATTAATGTGCTTTCAGGGTTTATTTTAAATGTATATTGTCGTTTTCTTTATTACAGTGCAATACTTATTGTGACCTTGTTTTCTCGCACTGGACAAATAATCCATATTACAAAAAAACAAAACAAATAAATCTAATAAAAACTAAACTAAAACAAAACATTTTCCAAAAAATAAAAACAAACAAACAAACCTGTTCTAAAATTAAGTGAATTAAAAAAAAAAATCCAAATGAAATAAAAACTAACTAATGAAAAGTGCAAAACAACGATAATCTGTTGTAATACAAGTATAAAGTTACCCACTATATATTATAAAATAAAGTAAAACTACACTTTAAATTCAGCGGAAACCCAGTGCAATTTGGTTAGGAAGCTCCTCTGATCATTTCCATGCAAGTAATTAGCCGTTTTTTTACAACTGCATGCTACTTATGGGACTGTCTGTTTGGTAACAGTCTTGTACGCAACCACTAATTGACTTAATTCTGTTGCTCATACTGGACTGAGCTTCCAGACACTTGAAGGTGGCATTTGACTGCATCGAGGCACCACTTCATTTGCACGTTGCATCGGGCATCATCAAAAGCACAACCATCTTAAAAGACACTCCTGACTCATAACAGTAAAATTCCGGTTCTTTGTTTAACTCTACAATAAGAATAGAGTCAATACTCTTGGCAGACAGACAGCTATCTTCCGCTCCTCCTTGTAAAGGTTACATTTAATTTCAAGCCAAGGCGTGCACACAATCGCACACACGCCTCGTGATCAACTCTTTCCCAAGTACTACTCACCATTTTAATGGGCATACCAGCCAGGTCCTCCTCCGTGACTGCCGTGTCGTCGCTCTCCACAACATAAATGCCCTTCCTGTCCAGAGACTGGATGACGGAGTGGTGCGACTGGAGGGACGCGGCCTGCTCTGTCTTTAGGATGAGGGCGCAGACACGACAGTAAAGCTCGCAGGACAGCAGCAGGCGGATGACGGGGGGCTTTATGTGTTCCTGGTCATACTGGTCAGTGTAGAAGGGATCCCGTAAGTCCTCTGGTATATGATCTGAAATGACCAGTTATAATGTTAGATCACATTATAATTATAAAAGCAGTTAAGAGTGCAGGTGGGAAAAAAAACAGAACTTCTCCTCCAAGCCAACTTGTGGCAACCAGCTACAGGAATGCAGCAAGCTTTGTGGCCTTTATGAGTAATACTTGTTCACATTAGGGCTGCCATGATTAGTCGACTAATCACGACAACGTCGACGATCAAAATCGCCGACAATTAATTTTAATCGTCGACGCGTCGTTTATTTATTTGGCACGTATTTTTCTTTCGAGACTGCAGCGTCCCGCTCTTCTCCCGCTGGCTGTTTTCCTATCTGCAACGCACATGCGCAGTGGTGGTAATCCGGGTGATGTAAACAGAAGCATTGTGGGTAAAGTAGTGTAAGCCTTACAATGTAAGGACTAATTCGTGTTGGCAACAGAGTCCGAAAGTTACGGCGCATTTCACCAAATATACTCAATACAATGCAAACATGCCTTTCATGGCAGCACGATGGGGATGCCCAATCATTTAAAAAAAAAAAAAAAAAAGGAAGCAAGTTGTGGCTTATGCCTGATTTCATATCTGACATAAGCACAGTTGTGTCTAGAAGCTAGCTGCAGTTAGCATACACAGGTTACGGTGTCTTTGATGTAACGCTCCTATTTGGTACGCTAACACGTCGTAGCATCTTCTATGGATTAAGCAGCCATTATTGAGTAAACTCTGTGTGTTTATGCCTGTGGTGGACATCGAAGCAGGAGGCACACGCTTGCTCTCTCTTTCTCACACTCGCGAACGGAGTGATGCGTTCATGAACTGGGAAATATCAGCACTCAACACAAAAACGACATATGTGCCACTCATCGGCATCACATAACAATAAAAGCCATAATTAAGTTTGTTGTAATATACTATGTTTTAGTGCAAAAAAAAGGTCTTCCTTTTTTTTTGTTACAGGTGCATACCACATTTTGATTGTGTATAAAATATATATGAAATATGTACACAAGTACTTCTTTTTGTATTTATAGATCATTTCACTGTATTAGTGCAACTCTGCATAGTGTATAGTTTTGGTTCAATTTTAAAACGCACTAAAGAATTACAGTTAAAAATTTTAAGGCCAGAGTATCGCCATCATTTTAAGTCTCTCCTTTATTTATAAACATGTCAGGAAAGTTGCAAAGTTTAATAAAAGTTGAATGTATTATCTTGTCTTCATGATTAGTTTGTACATAAAGAATTTAAGCTGTAAGCGAATGATGCTTATTATAAGAGAAGCAGCTTGCTGCTGCAATTTGCCACAATTTATATCTTATCAGATTAGTCGACTAATCGCGACTACTGTTAGTGATTAGTCGACTAGCAAAATAATCGTTTGTGGCAGCCCTAGTTCACATCCCACTTCGGTTTACTCTGCGCAAACACTTACAAGTGCAAGTTGCAACTAAAGTGATGACCTTTCAGTTTTGCTAACAATCCAGATAACTGGAGCTAAACAAAACAAAAACAAAACACTTAGGCTAGGTTGACACCACAGGTCTTAATGCTCAATTCAGATTTTTGGAAAAAATCAAGATTTTTTTGTGTAAGCGTTCATATTACATTATAAATGCGACCTCGGTCTTGTCTGCTGTATGAACACATGCGTCGTCAAAGTGGCCCGCATGCGCAGAAGAAGAGACTACGACACACCCGATGTTGTGTTTGCGGAAGTAAATGTGGTCCAGCGTGTCGGGGCATTTATACAGTCAAGCGATTAGGTAGCAGGTAGAAATAAATACAGTATTTGGGGAAAATTATGAGACGAGGCTTTAATATCTCACTTCATGGAGACATCACTAACGATGATGTCACGTCCTAACCATGCGTAAAAAATGAATCTATCTGAGCCATGGCTGAATTACTACGATCGCCATAAATGTTTATGCTTCATGTTTCAAGTGGGATTAAATTAAAGTAAAATATAAAGTTAATAGTGTTACTCAAAACAACTTTGCAGATTCGATCCCCCTGCTACCAGTATTGTACTTTCTCTCTGCCTGCGCGGAGGAGTGCATCTTGGGCTCCGGATGACGTCAATGTCAGATATATGCGACCTGGCCGTTCAGACCGCCAACGCATTGGAAAAGATCGGATACGTATCAGATCTAGGACCACATATGAAAGCGACCTAGGTCGCATTTGACAAAATCGGAATTGAGCCGTTCGGACTGTCATAAAAAAAAAATCAGATACACGTCGCATATGGGCAAAAAAATCAGATCTGGGTCTCATTTGCCTGCGGTGTGAACCTAGCCTTGGACAGATTCCATTCTGCGGATGGTGAAGTCACACAAAATCCAGACCTCACAACCTTATAAGGAGCTGGAACAAATCACTGGACTCCGGTGTGCCAAAAGCAAATGGTTATACTAAACAGGGAAGCTCAAAATAGGTTTGAAAAACCTTTACAAAATCATGTTCTCCAGCAGAATAGTGGGGAGGGAAATAAGCTTGTTCCACTAAATCTGCTTTTGCACCAAGTGTGTGTGTCAGTAGAACAGCATTAGTGGAGTGTGTGCGACGTGTTCTGTTCTGACGGGATAGAGGAAGGCAGCCGTCAGCAGCACTGTCACATTCACAAAAGCAAGACAGGAAACTTCTTCCTGCAGGTCCCCAAAAGCACTTTTGGTTCAGAGAGGAGGGTACAGGACGATGTAAGAAAAGTAAAGTGATTAAATACAGAATTACCATGAAAATTATGATCCATCCATCCATCCAAAATTCTAGCACGCAATACAAACAACAGCGCATGTTTTTGAATTCAACAATTGATAAACGCATACTGCTGAAGCTGTTCATCACGCTCATTTGCTAATGCAGCCCAGGAATCAATATGGGCCGCTGCTTGGAACTGCTGGGTCTCCCTTCTCACAAGTGAAATGGGGATTTAATGCAACTGTTATTTCAGCATGTCCATGTACTTCGGGCTACAACCGGAATTTCATACAAATATTGATTTATCTGGAGAGGAATTTCTTGATAATCACACTAGAGGTGGGCTTTATGATCTGGTGTTCAAAATAAATGATCACCAAGGGTCAGTATAATCCAGACATACGTATTTACACAAAGAAGACATAACTGCTCAGCAAGCTGCAACATTTGTTTTTCGCAGAGGATAAAGAATACATGCCTGTGTACTGGCATGTGCCGATTTACTAGTTTGACGGTTTACGATGGTTTTAAGAAGTCAAGGTTTCAATGACGGCTAAAACTGTCTCACAATAATGGCCTGAAGTTAATTGCCTCCGAGTAACTTTTTTTCCCTCCTTCTCGGCGAGCAGAGAGGGTAGGATGAGCAGTTACAGACAGAGAACAAGATGGGAGGGAGCAAGATGAAGAAGGCCTATCAGTGATTACTGTTACATGGTCTGTCTACCTTTGCTTAAAGAGGTTTATGACACAACAATATTTTTGGGCAATATATGGTGTTTAGCATTGTGTGTTAGCATTAAGCTAACAGACTTTCCTCAGGCAAAGTATTGTGGTTGTTTTAAATACGTAATTCTTTTTTTTTTTTTTTTTTTTTTTACTTGAACAGCGAACTTCAACTGTGAATGGCAATGGCAATTAACAGTTTGAAGCCTCCTTTGTGAACAATTATGCAGTATCCACCAAACTGCTGCGCCTTGTGAAGCGAGTTCAGTTCGCTGTCACAATCTAGCGCTCGCGATTCCTAGAAAGTTTTATTTCTATAAACACTGGAAGAGTGTGATTGTGTGTGCGATAACAAAGGAGTCGAGAGGGGAAAGTGTTGACTTAACTCCACAGACGATGACACTGTGTGGCAGCTACACCCTCCCCTTTCTGATCCCATTAGGACGGCGCTGGGCTTTAAGTGTAGCACTTACTGGGATGGGGCGGAGCACGAGATGAGCTACATGTGAGTTAGCCAACCGTATTGAGAAACACAAGCCGGGTACAAGTAACAAGGCTTTAAGTGTGACAGGTGCACACTGTGCCTGACTGTCTGCCACTCAGACTTGGGAGCAGCTGTGGCAGCCTGAGGGCCAGGAAAACAACACGAGTACACAAACACTCAAAAAACGAGTGACACACTGTTTGTGGTTTAATGCCACACTACTTCCAGCATCATCGGGCACTACAATTTGCAAAAATAAAGTATTTTTGCTCAACGGGATGCTGCTCAGCTGTGTCTAGAAAACAACGGGCATGGAATGGTGACTAATGACATTAACAAACGCCACATGAGTGGGGTGAAAGTAAATGAGACTTGTATATTCAGTTCCCAAAGGAGAGCAGCGTCCCGTTGGATCACGAAAGCTCCAAGGGGTCCAAGGGTAGGCTTTTGTGCTGTGTCAGAGCAGAATCCCTGTCTGCATTGTTAGCCACGGCCCACACTAAAAAGAGAAGCTAATTGATGGACAGATGAACAGATGGATATCTTACTCGGGAAGAGTAAACAATCATCTATAGTTTGCCTTCTACAGGCCGAATTAGTCTCTCAACTTGGTCGATTGGACTCCTGGTTTGGAACCCAAATTCCTGGCAATGAACCGCAATTGATTACTCTCTTTTCTACTATTTGTTGCAAGGCTGTTAACAGGAAGAAGGTTTAGCATAAGGACCTGAATGAAAAAGCATTTTAAAAAAATGGTGAAATAAGTCTTCTTGGACGCAGTATTTTTACAATATCCGCAAGTACTCGTTTACGCCACAGTGAAAGGAGCATAAATATAAGCAACACTGCATATTACTCTATGTTACAATGTACACAACAACAGTGTACATTACTTAAAAAGTGGTTGCACTACCAGATATTTTGAATCATGGATAATTCCATTTTAATGTATTTTATTTTTTATTTAACTTGTATTCATTGCATTGTGTTTCCCATATAAAATAGGTTTTAAAAGTGAATGGAGAAAAGATAAAATTTGCATTAAATGCCATTTTAAATAAAAACCCTGCATTCGGATATCGTTATAGGGATATAAAAATACCTGTATCGGGATTGGAAATTTGGTCCAACGGTCTTGCTGTTCTGCCATGCGCAGATTTTTTGGTCATTGTTTCTAGCCGGAACCTTTTTGAGAATGGACGTTACGTGCTCGGATATCCGGCATTGTTCAGTCACGGGTTTTTGTAGAAACAAGCCATTCGTATGGTAACCACGCAGCAGTCCACCGGTGTATGCTTTATCACCAAAACTTGGTCGGATCTTTGTCTGTAAATTATCAATCTTTATGTTAAGTTTTTGCAAGTGACTATTCGTTTTCTTAAGTGATGCAAGTTATCGTCTGTGTAATCGTATGTGGCCATTTTGTCCGTTGGTCGTTTGATGGGTAGGCAACAATGGTCCCGGTGTACGATTGCTTTGTAATGAACTTGATGTATTATTGTCTTTTTACTATTCTGCCCTCATGACACGTTCTCTACTTTATGCAACTATCTGTCTAGTTGCACAAAGTAGAGAACGTGTCACGAGGGCAGAATACTTGGCATCCATTTTACTTAAACGTTGCCTGTATCAGAAGGCATTTAAATTGAGTGGTCGGCTAAATGTGCTGGCACCAGTGTTTAAGCTGAAGTACTGTATGTCCACACCCCTGGTATGGCTTCTACGTGAATGGTAAATGTCAGCCTCGTGAAGTACTAATACAGCAAAGGCGTCGAGTATCGGCACATATGGATACAGATATTTACTGTAAACGTGACTCCTCTACTGCGTTAGAATCGATTAGTGACAGTCTTCTGCACTTTATGACTTACTTACAAATTCTGTTGGAATGGCAGTGTGATACAGGTGCCCATGAAGTAAGTATTCCTGGAGTAGAACAATGGCTACATAGTGAGATGTTAACCCTGCAACTTTGCTTGCTGCTGTTGATTGAAAAATCTGCCAAGCAGTCAAGAAATTCTGTTGGTTAACCGGTGAATGTGTTATGTCAGCAACGGCTCAGGAAAAGTAGGCCAACTCATTCTCACAATAGGTTTATTTTCCATTAATATTGGAATGTAGGCGATGATAAAATAATGGGCAGGCTGTAAAGAATGCTGCTCCATATTGCGCCTTGCCACTCTATAAGAGAAAATTGTGTTGAGGCGGCAACTGCGCTGTATTGATGTTTTGTGTTAATGGGACAAACAGGACGGTGGAGCAGCTCAATTTGCACATGGATGGATTTGTTTCCAATTTAATTACCTCGTACAAAAGTCCAACTGTTATGTAATTCTTAAACTGATTTACATAAAATGTCACTGGCCATGTTACAAGTATGAAAACGGTATTGCCAGCCAGCTATTGGATGTTTAAGAGGGAATTCGTTTTGGCTGGAGTGCACAACTACTTCCTTCCCTTGGACTTATGCTGTCAATGTTTCACCAGTGAAGCTCAACATATTCTGCTGACTACAAGTTTCTTGAGAAGAGTGTTGCTAGTGGTCCAACACCAACGCACAAGAGTAGAAACTCTATGACAATGGACTAAACAGCTGTCATACCCAATTTCCAAGGCTAATGCGACACTTCTACACCGAACGTTGTGAAAATCATCTTAGTCGTTTGTTCTATTAATTAAAGTACAGGTTCTAAGACTGTGAGTACAGACTGATGTTTCACTGGTGAGAAATGCAAGTGACAACACAATGTACATACCAATTACAATTTTTTGTATGGATGTAAACTGAATTACCCACCAATGCCGTAGGCTTTAGCAAATAGCCACCGCAGGTTGGCAGCTATTTTGGCTCTGGCAGAGTCATACATCTCCAAGGGGATGACATCCATGGTGCCTTCTGCAGACCCAGTCAAGTCCACCTTCCTCCTTGTACTGTCGCCCGCACACAAATCAACATCCATCCTTTGGGAGAGAAATTAAAGTATTACAGTCATGCTCAACATAATTCATTCTGCATGTACAGTACACGTGTTTTCATTATCCTACATTAAAGCACATCTTAAATGTTCTAAATATGCACAATGTTACAGGCAGGCTACTATATTCTAATGTTGGTCATGATGGTGGTCCTAGAGAATCAAAGTATTTTTGTTTTAGATGGCAGGCTACTTTGTGTAAAAAGCTGTAAAACACTGCTGTAAAGTCCCAAGAAAGTTTGTAAATCTACAACAAAAAACAAACAAACAAAGATACAGGACAGCATTACAAATCATTAGAAACGGTGTGACACAGTGCAACGTTTCTTTAGGCCCTACTTTAGGACATATTAGGATAATGCCAATGTCCCACAATTGTCTAACCACCAAGTTCATTACCTGTAGCGTAAACCCCAAACCCAGCGTATATGTTACCATGAACGGCCCAGCGCTAGCTTGACGAGCAGGCTGTTATTGCTACCGAACGAATTCAACTATACTTACAAAGCATTTGTGTTTTACGTGAATTTTGAAACGTGGATGTGGATCTTTTTACCGACGATACAGCAATTAGCTCGCAGTCTAATTGGCTAAACGGACATGCATGCATGCAAATGTACGACCAGCTAACCCAGCTAACTACAATGCTGGCTCTTTAGCGTGTACTATATTTCAAAAATGTAACCTCACTTTACCTTCAAATGTGTAGCTCCAAGTCACCCTTTGATCCAGCCGGGGTCAATAATCAACCGAGAACCCGCCTCGCTTTCCAGTGGGCCGCTGCGTAGAAAAGCCCCCGCCGCCTGCAGCACATCGTAGCCGCCAGCTAATGGTGCTAACTGGGGAGGCGAGTGAGAATGGTCTCCCAGCAACAACACCCCATTCGCGGCCTTATTGACAGCTACTCCGCGGTAAAAATGTACGATGAAAAACAACGGCAAAGCAGGAAAAACAGAGGGACGGCGAGCAATGGGTTCCGGGGGCTTGAAATCTAGCTTTGTGAAAAACTACGGCGCATGCTCGGCAATTTGCATTCACATAACTTGAAGAGTATGGCAAAGCACAAGCAGTAAAGCAGCAGGGCGTTCGCGCTCTGCTACCGAAAAAAAACGTTGTTATCATAGTAGCTACTGCGCATGCGTGATCACGACACCGACTCAAGCTCATCTATCATATTACGTACTGTATTACAGTAGTTTCATGCGCAAGCTTGAGTTCATGTACGTGGACAATTTTCTTGTCAACTTTGGACTACTTTCGTTAAAAAAAAAAAGTTAGAAGAAGAAGACTGCGTCGGTTAGCTTTTTGGAGCAAGGGTGACCAAACTGAACGCACGTATTAATATTTCTGCCACAGTACGGGGGGAAAGGTATCAACATCACGTGGTAACGTACGTTTTACATTTTAACACGAAGTAATAAGCGATAAGTTTCGTTAAAACATACGTTTTAAAGTTTAATTAAAAAACAAAACAAGTTATGCTTCCGCATTCAACGTCATAAAAAATTATCCCAAAATTCAAAATTGGACATACGGGTTTTTCACAGGACAGCGAAGATATTCACAAATGTCATACATTCACTCTCTCATTCTCGCCTATGATCGAATCAATTTGTTCCACAGTTACACAAACTGACACAACGTAAAATCCGTGTTAACTCTACGAGCAATGTTCCAAGTTTTATTTCAGCATTCTTAACCTCAATACAAGTGTAAAAATAAGTTAACCCCGATGTAATACAACAAAAATAGAACATGCAATGGAGAGGGAACGGGAAGGTGTTTACAGAGAGCAATACTGTCACCAAGTGGCCTTTGGTAGAGTAGGTACAGATGATATTAATAAAGCATTTCAATATTTATTGAAATAGATAATTGTGTTTATAGTTCACTGTATCCTCTTTTTTAGCCACAAGTTGATATTTTTTTCCCTAAAACTACCAGTTAACAAGGTTCAGATAGCATGCAAACAAAAAAAATCAAGGTGACCTGAAAAAGCACTTCAACTAATTTCAATCAGCAGTGATTAAAAAAAAAAAGTACAACAGTGTAACCTTGAATTCCCTAAAAGTTGTACAAATTGCTGGCATCAGAAAATAGTGGACGATTTCAACTCGATGAAAATCTAAAGAAGTTGTACTGTATCAGTTACAAACACAAATCAGTTTTACATTTCAAAGTTGTTTCACAACTCCAATACATATTTTTAGAACTTTGTATAACTTTAAAGTGAAGTCATTTTTTCCAGTCCAGTTTCCAACTATTGCAGTCGGAAGAGATTTATCACCTGTGTGTGCAACACTTTAAGTGGTCGCACTATATCAACTTAAATAAACCTTGAATAAAGCCAAGATCTGCAAGTTTGCAATTTCATCAATGTATTTTGAGGAAATGATAGTCAATAGTTAACATTTTCAGTGGCAAGTCTAGCATCCAAAGTTATATCACGTAAAAAGGAAAACAAGGAACATGCGGATTAAAGTGTGTCACCAGACTGAAAAAAAGGTTCAGGTCACAAATGACTACAGTGAAGGACAGTGGAAGAACCTTTGGAATTAAATACAATGAAGTCAGTGCTGGTCACCTGGTGGTCATAACCTCGTTATGTGCAAAAACAGATAACATTGTACCACCTTTCTGGCACGATGGCACTTGACTTAAATTTAGGTCATAAAACGTATGCAGGATATAAACATAATAAGTGACATTACTGCATGGCAAAACATCATTTATGCATGATGCGCTTCAATGTTAAATCACATTCCTGATACTCCGCTCTTTTCTTTGCCATGAAGTGATGACTTGTAATAAAATTAGAATAAAATAAAAACCAGAGACGCCTTTCTCAGATGTCAAAACATGCCATCTTTGACAAAGTTGCATTTGACAACTATGAGGTATAGAGAGTTCAATTGAGCGGATGGAGAAGGTCGGATACAATTGACTCTATGCGTGCATCATTTCCGCATAACGGAGGCGTGCTAATTTCCGGTCGCTAGTCTCGCGTATAGCGATAGCATCAAACCATTTGAAATGTACTCGCAGTCTGCTGAAATGTCAAGTTACCATCACTTTGAGCCTTAATTTCCTGGCATTTTGTAGTCTAATACAGGTTAAAAAGGATTTACAAATGATTGTATTCTGTTCTACACAATTACTATGTTTTACACAATGTCCCAACTTGAGTGGAATTGGGGTTTGCAAAAGTCTATGTATGTATACCAAAATAATGAATTTGTATGAAGAAAAATCTTCTGATTTTTGTTTCATATAACAAAAAAAAAAATGGAATACAAAAACTCAAAAAGCTGGTGCATGTTTTTATTAATTTCCATGTTTGACCTTGTGAAAATACATCACATTTCAGCTCGCTGCATTGCAAATCTGCTACAACAATATAGCATTATATCCGAGCCATTGTTGTTGTTGTTGAGGGATCTCATTGCTATGTCACTTTACTAAAAAAAAAAGGAAGTACTTAACTTTTGGTTGCACATGAGTAAATTGTGGTCAACTGACGTAATTTTCTACTCCTTCAAAAATATTCAAAGGATACATGCTCGTTTAACACATATTAATCATGTGCAACGGATGCACATGTCGGAATTAAGTAAATCCAATGGAGCCAAAGGATTTTTTTTTTCAGATTACTGAAAAAAAAACTGGACATTCAATAGATGAGTCATTGCTCTTGTGCACTCTGTATTTACAGGCCACTTTGTCAAACACTGATACGCAGTCATCAGGGAACCGTTTGGGAATGCTATACCTGCAAATAAGCAGTGAACACACAATTGACAACTTCGGTTATACAGAGAAAAAAAAAAAACACAGGAAAAAGCGGGATCCTTCAACTTACACAGTGCAACAACTGCTGCAGGAGCAATCCATGCACTCGCTGTTTCTCCAAGATGAGCCCACCGCGTGCCATTCATTATCAGCCTCATCCAGGCAATGTGTTGCACCTTCACATGGGAAGAAGGGGTCATTTTCAAAATCTGCATTCACAAAATGGCATGTGAAAAAATATCATCATTGCTTCACGGACAAAGAACTCTGTCTTTACCTAGTTCAGGAACCCTATAAGAGCAAACACCGTTAGACTGTGGCAAGAGCGCACATAGCAGCAAAGCCAGAGACAGGTATGATCTCTAAGAGTGACAAAAAACAATTGGATCAGGGTAGCGTATTCCATTTTTTAATGTTAATGCTAATGTAGGAAAACAAGCAACAGCACAATTAGGAAAAAAAAAAATCAAGAACAAATGAAGTTTACCATTGCGCTCGTGATGATAAATGGTTCATATAATGAATGAATGAATGAATGAATGTTGCAGTCAGTCTCATCTAAGAGATGGAGAGGATTTTTATAGTCAAGATCACTGGAAGGACCTTTGGAATTAGGGTGGTGGTCATTATCTCTTTACCTCAGTACAGTAAATAGAAAACATCAACAGTTTTGCCAGTAATACTGTATTATGAGACTAAAAAAAAGAAAAAAAAGAAAAAACCCTCAAAGTTCCAACTTGCACTTCCAGAATAGAAGTTCTGGTATAATTATAGCTCGTCAGAAGTTCACTTTTCACTTTCAACTAAAGAAGAAGATGTCTGCAAGGTTCTATTGATTGGTTTAAAACAACAAGAAAAAAAAAGAATATGATGAATATTTCAGAGTGGTTGTAAGGTGGCATTTCTATTGCATACACAGGTGGGTGCCCAAAAATTTGAATATTGAGAGAAAGTTTATTTATTTCAATAATTTGTTTCAAAAAATGAAACTTGTTTGTTATATTAGACTAGACCCACTGACATTGGAAGAATGGTAAGCTAAATAGGCTACGGTTGTTAGCCTAGCATTATTGTATGAAATTCGATGCTGTGCCGTCCTGTAAATTACACACGATGAGATTACCGGTACCTATTTGTTCCATATAGTCTCCTAGCACTGTGAGCCACACGTCACAAAGTACAATAAGGTACGATAATACAATTAAAAATGAGAACAAGATTTATTTTATTCCATTCATCCATTCCAAACTTCCTGCTCCTCAACCACCATCAAGAACCACTGGAATGAACTCGAGCAATGTCTGGGGTGTTTTCCTGGTGGTCACCACCTCTTTCTGTCGGTAAAAAGAAACATGCAAACATTGGACAGCTTTTTGGGAAGTGATACCATGAGATTAAAAAAACAAAAGAATCAAAGTCCCTTTGGCACAAAATTAAGTGTGCATGATACTCGTGTCAATACTGGTAGTAGAACATTAAAATACAGCAGAAGGTGTATCAGAAAAGTTCCAGGACTCGTGTCCATTGTATATTACAAATTTGCATGTAAAAATGACATCAGTACTAAAGTGCCCCCCCCCCCCCCCCCCAAAAGACTCTGTAGTGATTTAAGGTCTTTTTTTGTGATTAGATTTACAACATATTGTCCCGCCCCCTATTGGGTTGTGGCTTATGGTATGTTTTCGGTCTCAGCGGTCTACGTCACGGGAGGGAGCCAAGCGTGGTAATATTGCTCACTTTGTAGGTTTTGTTGCCTAAAACGGCGACCGATCGCCACCAAAATGCAAATGCACATTACTACTCTTGTCCACTTCAACGTGTGAAAGTATAAAAGTGTTCTTCACAATAGTTTGGATTTATTGACATAAAACGTGATCTCATCATGATCACCTCCACAAAATCAAAAATGCCGTGGCGATTGCTCCTCCACTTAGATAAGATGAAGCGGACAAGAGCATGAATGCGCACACGAACCCCGACTGCTTATATTTCGGACATTTAGCTACGCTAAACTAGTGTCAACTCTCAGGAGGCAGACGGCGGCTTGCAGCAGCAGCAGGCAGCTTTACGCCTCCCTCTTTCCTCCCCGGCTAAAGGTAGGATAACGGGACGGCGAATAGCAGCAACTAGCTTCAGGTCATTAAAACAAAAGGTGTTAGCACAACAACATTAGCTCCTTACTCTGCGTCCAGCATGCGTCGATCTTCATGTCGTGGGGTTGCCATCCAAGCAGTCGCGTGCGTTGTCCGACTCTGCTTGCAGCCGCCAGATAGTGACGTAAGCCCTCATTGAACAATCGTCAATGTTCAGTGAACAAAAAGTTCCAGCGAGGCTGACTGCACAGCCGAGTGTGGCCACATTGGAATGTGCCATTTCGGCTGTTACGTTCCAAATTGGACGGTGTGTTGTAGGTCGAAAAACTGGGGCCATTCCTCATCCAAATAAATGTGCACGTCTACTCATTCCCACTTCAGTCTCTGTAAATATCCTGACTGGTGTTTAATGCCTCGCCCGTCCTAACCGTGATCAGCAAAGAAGCAGTGTTTTTAAAAAAAAAAATTTTTTTTAAGCAAAGCAGCAATGTGCACCAGTCCCAGCCTAAATCTATGCAGCTCTGCTCACTTCCAAATTTCCTCATTCTCATTTAAATCAGCCACGGAGAGGTTAATCCTTTTGATATGTTGAAGTGGGCATTAGTAGGGATGTCCACATAAATTTTTGTGCCAATTGGTCGCCGTTTTTGGACGTTATAAGCAATGAAAGTACAATGATTTCCAATTGAGAGTTTGGAATCGGTTCCTCCCGTGACTCCGACCGAACATGGATAGAACAGTAGCGGGCGCGGTAAATGTGGTCCAGTGCGTCGGGGCATTTCTACAGTGAAGTGATTAGGTAAGAGGTAGAAATAAAATACACTATTTGGGGGAAATTATGAGGCGATGCTTTTCTATCTTATTTCATGAAGACATCACTAACGATGACGTCACGTCATAACCGTGCGTAAAAAAAGAATTGATCTGAACCGTGGCTGAATTTCTACTACCACCATAAATGTCCACTTTATGCTTCATGTTTCAAGTGGGATTATAGTCAAATAAATATCGGATTTGAAAAAATCGCAATTGAGCCGTTCAGACTGTCATTAAAAAATCAGATACAGGTCGCATATGGGCAAAAATATCAGATCTGGGTCGCATTTGTGTGAACCTAGCCTAAAAGAGGCTCGGGTTTTTTAGTTTTTAGATTGTTTTTTTTTTCTAGTGAAGGACACTGGAAGTACCTTTGGAATTAGGGTGAAACCAGGGCCCTACACCTAGTGGTCATGACCTCTTTACGTCAATACTTTAAACAGAAAACACACATACGCGTATTTCATTAATCCATCCCAGACTTCCCGCCCTTCAAGCACTTTGTTCAGATCAGGCATTTAGTCCAAAAATATTTTGTAATTGTACAGACACACATTTGAACATTCTTACCTGTCATACTAGTATGACAATAATTCAATTGTATAGCTTATAAAACTCTTACGTTTCCCAAAACATAAACCTGAATGAGGCCATCTGAATCTGATTTACATTTCTTGTAATAGAGAATACATACAACGACTCAAAAAGCTGTTGATGTTTTATTCATTTCCACTTTTGACATGTAACTACATCACATTCTTTGTCCATTAGTTCAGCAAACGTACAAACACTATGTAGTATTACACAAGTGTCGATGTTTTACGAGGAGACAGTGAGGGCTGTCATTGCTCGATCACTTTCCTACTGCACCAAATATCGTACATTCAATAGACGGGTCATCCCTCCTGTGCACTCTATATTTACATGCGGCTTTGTCAAACACCGATACGCAGTCATCAGAGAACCGTGTGGGGGTGCTATACCTGCAAATAAGCAGTGCACACAAAATAAATAACTGCAGTTTTTTTTACAGAGGTATAAACACACACACACAAAAAAAGCATGTGAACCTTCCACTTACGAAGAGCAACAACCGCTGCAGGTACAATCCAGGCATTCACTGTTCCTCCAAGATGATCCCACCGAGTACCATTTATTATCAACCGGATCCAGGCAATGTGTTGCGCCTACACACGGGAAGAGAGAATTATGACAAATGTCCCCCCACACCCCCGTTTAGAAGACATTGGAAAACGATAAATGTTACTTTGTGAAAACAGAGCAACGGTTTACAGAATTGCATTTACCTTGTTCCATTTGTATTGGAACGCAGTGGCCGTTTGCCAGTGACAGCACTGCACACAGCAGTAAAGCCAGACACAGGTATGTTCTCTGAGGAAAAAAAAGAAAAAGCAAACAGAGCATTGCTGTCATTTAAGGTTCATGGTAAAACAAACAATCTTTTTTTTTTTTTTTTTCAATTCACACAAAGCAAACTTACCATTTTTGCAATGAGTTTCATGAAACCGAAGAGAGGCTCCGGTGAAGGACAGATGAAGAGTTATATAGGGCGAAGATAGGGGTGTTTCTGATCACCACCTCTTAATGTCAATAAAGCTTTACCCACTGGACAGCATGTTTGGCAATAATGTATTACTGGACTTCAGAAAAAAAAGGATCAAAGTTCCATTGGCAATATGGTATTTGTGAATATAGCATTCAGGTTGTTGAATATTAATGAATTCTATCCCAATGACATATTTATATGTCATTTCACAATGGGTCTGAAAAAGTCTGGTACTGAATAGAGTTTTCACCTATATTATCCTCTAGTCAGTTGATTCCCGACTACTAGTACTAGTACTGATTTATCAAGTGTAATGCATGAAATTATCCAATTTTACTGAATTCCTATCCCCCAAATTCGTTGTATAAAATGTCTTAAAATGGCTCATTTGTTTACACTAATGTTCGGTTAACATTCAGTTTACACGCTTTTAGTCCGCATCGTTCATAACTAGCCTGTATTACCGAGGCATGTTGCACAAACTACGGTGGCTTATTAGTGTGACGCCAGGATGCACCCAAACATGAATAAAGTCACAAGTCGACTGAATGAGTGGGAAAATGCACTTTTCTGTAAATTGCTGCTTTGTTATTCAACTTTATTCTAAATACGGTGGCCAATGTATGAGAATGGGTATTGTCATGACGACGTATTTTTCTTCTCTCGCTGGGTGACTGTCACATAAATCACATATCAAATACATTTACTTCCCATTCTGATTGCGCTAGTAGTTGGCAGTGGTACACCAGTTGCCACTGCAGCTCAAAATGTCACATCATTATGGAGTAACAGCAGAGACATTTAAATGACAGGAATATTCCCAAAAATCAATGTAATCATTGTAATTACATATTTTTTTGTTCTTTATTGTTAAATATTGTCCTAGAGTATCATTATGTTTTGCAGAAGCTGTATTTAGAAATTTAAAAGAGATGTTCACAAACTGTCTATCCACAATTGGTCTGTGAAGCAAGTGCAGATTTAAAATATTTTTTGTGGAATATCGTCAAATTATCGTTAGAGTTTTTTGAAAAAATATCGATATATATATATATTTTTTTTTTTTTGCCCATATCGCCCACCCCTACTTGTCACTTATGAAAAGGAATAATAATGTTGTTATTCTTCCAAAAAAAATCCTTATCAGTCCCGGAATGACTCACCAAATAAAACGTGGCAGTTGTGCGGGAAATAAAAGCATGTTGACTGGACGTGGCTGCATGCAGCTTTTATTTGTTCATGACCTTCAAATATGACTTTCCCATCATAAGAAAAATAGTACAAAATGCATGTAGGTGAACACTGAGGTGGCAAACATGACACGCAGGCTGCTGACATGTAAACAACATGCTTGTTCCGTTCATATAAGAAAGACGGCGTATCAAATGGCGGTTTCGACATTGGCTAACGGGTACACTTATTTGTTCTTGACAAGCTTGTATATAAAAAAAAAAAACATGCTGTTTGTTTAAAATCCCTTGAACATGCCCTTATTAGACTGGAGAAAAGCACACGTGATGTGGATCACTGTGGAATGTTGGGAGGATTTCAACACCTCCGGTCCCTAAACTTCTGTTAAAAAGAACCCACGGATAAAGTTGGGCCTTTTTTCTCCTATTACAAAAAAATCAAATAAAAAGTCTCACATGCACGCTTGCGTTTGTTGTTGTTCACATTTGCCTGCGAAGGAAACAAAATGAGTGAAATGTTTCACAAAGGACAATAGTAGTGATGAGCTGGGAGATTAAAGGGTCATGCCGTAAATATTCCATTAGTGCAAAAATAGTCATCTTTCACATCTCATCGCAGGACACATGGGCGGGGGGTGGGGGGCGGGGTTGTGCGCATCAAGTTATGTACACACACAAAGAAAGCAAGCAACGCTCAGACTTGGAGAGTGAAGCATCACAATAAATAAACAAACCGTATGTCCTCAGTCTGTATTCAAGTTGAAAATTAAAGAAATTGAGAGCCTGGCCGAGACTAACAACAGAGGCGTTCGAAAGGCAAGGTTAACGCAAAGATATGTTGGACAATTAAAAAAAATAAAAAATAAAATCAATTGGCATTTACAATTCATGTTAATGGCAACCTGAATCTGCAAAGAAGCCAGTTTATATGATGCCGTTCAGAGGCAAAAAGTCATTTTGTCGGCTTGTTCTACAAACTCCCAAATGCTAACGTAGGATTTAAATTTAAAACCAATTTTCTTTTTTTGGGGGACTACAGCGGAACCTCAAAAGTAAGAAGTGCGTCTGTCCTCGATTGTAGTTCAGAGCCAGTTTGAGAAGCTTTAAGGCCGTCACACTTAGGTATGGGCATTCTTTGAATATGAATGTTTCCGGTTCCTTGTTTTGATTCCGGGTCTGTTAGGGAGTTAGGTTAAAAAAAACAAAAAAAACTTGCATGGTTCAAATCAGTGGTCCAAACAACAGCCATCCATTTTTAGTGGCTCGCAGCACAGACGTTTGCCCGCACTCCAGGTTGGAGCGGTGTGGCACTTGTAAAGCTTTTCAAAATGTCGCTGAACTGTTATCGGGGAGAGAAAAACGTATATGTTATTGTCAAATGCTGATGGCCTCATGTTTGTCCAAAAGAGCCTGAAATGAAAAAGAACAAAGGGTAACGTATAGCGACTTGTGGGGACACCTTGTACTTGAATGATTGAATTGATTGAAATGAAATGCTACTTAAAACATATCCTACAGTTAATAGTTTTTATGATGGTGGCAATTTAGAGTCTGGGAGCAATTTGAGCCTGGAATGAAATCACATTAATTTTTCCATAGAAAACAATTCTTAAATTACAACAATGTGGTAGATAACCGGCAATATGGAACACAAGGTGCTCAACTTTGGGGTTCCACTGAATTTATTTTGGTCAATTCATTTTTCAAACATATATTTTAAGGACTGACATGACACGTAGGATGAAAAAAATGACGAAAGAAAGCCGGCCAGGCTCTGATATTCCCCAAAAGGGATGAGAAATGGCACATAGTGTACAAAAAAGTATTTACAAATAAATAATGGCACAAACAGCAGATCATTTGAGGACACTTAAAACATTGAAATCAATAAATAATACTGTTGTTGTTTTTTTCTCAGCACAGCAAAACTTATTTTTAGAAACACTTAAAAAACACACAAGATGGCTAATAAGCGCCCATTCGCCGAAAGTCTATCTCTCAGACGTGTGCATTCTGATAGCCAGCAGGGGGTGTTGAGAGAGTTCCGTAAACATTTCCAGTGCTTCAACACCGCTCTCGTCGGGAGTCCGATACAGCAGGTTGTTGCCAAGGCAACCGGTCAGTCACCATTGAGTCAAGTCATGGCCGCAGTCCACCAACCTGCCATAATGTCATGGCAGCTATGTCCACTTCTTTGACAGTCAATGGCGCCCCCTACAGGGAGGTGGCGTAAGACGCTTGTGCTCCTAAATGAAGTGTTTACAACAAAGCAAAGTAAAAGTTGCAGTTCTAAAGGAAAGATTAGGAGGAACTGCATGAGTGTTAAGATCGAGTGAATTAGGATGTCGGCTGCCCTGATGGTGGCCCCACCAACGCAAAGGCACAAGGGCACAAAGTGTGCGTGTGCACTTTAAATCTAAATCTTATATATACACTACTTACAAAAAGGTAGCGGTATCGGGCTTTTGGGGGACATTTCAGGATGAATCGAATGCACCACCTCAACTCATGTACACGTACATGTACAGAAAATATAGCAGTGCTCACAGTTATGTATTATTTATCCTCTGCGAAGAGCAGCTAATATTAGTGCCGCACTGATGAGCGGAAAGGAGTTCGGACAGGTCAATGAACGGTTTATCCATCTGTCTGTTTTATACTGCCCCCCGGTGGCCCCGCCAGAAAGAGCAGCGCAATGGCCATTCGACTGATGCAAAGTGACAAAAACTTTGAATAATTTTTCAATTCTATTTAATGATGTCATTAATTGTAAAATATTTTGGGAGTGCTACAAACAGCCCAGCAGCTCAAACCTTTTGTGAGTAGTGTACATTAATGAGCATTTTGGGGGGCTTTTCATAACAGTAGCTCTGAGGTTTTACTTGTTTTTAGAATAGCACGGTGGGCCAGATTAAATGCCGCATTTACGAGCCCTAAATTCCCCACCCCTGCTGTCCTCCAGTGTTAGTTGACTATGTGAGGTGCGTTATGGACACGTGAAGATGATGAGGCACTCTCCATGCATCCTCCCGCAAACGTATGCGGCGGCTCAGTGCGGCAAATGTCAGGCTGCCGTGAGCGTGCGGGTGTGTGTGGTTCATAGGTGCGTCTCGTCTCTGGTTTCGGAGACAAAGTGCGTCTGGCTCCGAGTGCTCCGACTCTGGCCCACTTGGGACTCCTCGGGCATGTGCGCCAGTGGGTCGGAGCGGATGATGTACCTGAAAGACACGTCACTACACTCAGTTTGGCATGGGTTGACAAACCTACAAGAAAGCCCACGGAACCGAGCTAGGAACGCAGAACCTCAGAATTGGGAGGCAGATGTGCTAACCATTAGATCACGGTGCTTTTTTTTTTTTTTATGTGCAATTTTTTATTTTTTGGGGGGGGCGTGGCCAATTTCCCCTCTAAAGCCAGTTTCACTTTAAATTTTGGTAGACACACAATATCAGGGGTTCCCAATGTGGTGCCCGCCCCCAAGGACCGCATGAGTAGCCCACAGGCCTGTTCTAAAAATAGCTCACAACCAGTGAGGTGCATCTAATTTTGTTGTGTTGCTATTCTAAAAAAAACAAATACCAGGGAGCTAAAGCTCATGTTTTTTTTTAAAAATATCACTTGCATTGATGTAAATTAGGTGATGACAATGTCCCTCATTTACTAATAAATGCGTAGGAATGTTGGTACTCTTCGCACAAGTTGAGCATATCCGCAAAATAGCCATCATGACACGTGCATACCGCCATACTTTCTTCACACTTGTGCGTATATTGATCAATCAGTATTCATCCTAAATGACAGCGCAAGTCCGCGGTGCAGCAATTTGCATAAGCCACGCCCATATTTCCCCAAAAAGGGTGTCCGTTTGGTGCATCTCAGCTAATGCTTGGTGGTTTGATTAAATTTGATGTAATTAAAAAGATTTAATTATACTTAAAAACCTCAATTACAGAATGCTGTACACAAAATACGCATAGAATTTTTTTTTTTTTTTTATCAATAAACTGTACAAGTTCTTGAAATGGATAGTAAGGAATAAATATCGCAGAGCAAAGAAATTGCAATTCACGCCGGTCAGAGTTACGTCACAGCGGCAACGTGTGTAGGCTCTTTTGTGCGGCCGTTTGTCAACTGTAAATGTTAGGAAATGCTGCTTTGCTGCGTGCGTGTGTACTTGATCCATACGAAAACTTTAAAGCTTTGGCTTAACCAGAAAATCAATAAAACGAGACTTCAAAAGGGCGAAAAATCATGTGTCAAAGTGAAAAGTACTCGCGGCTTTCTTACACGATGTCGTTGAGCTCCAGCATGGTGTCCGGAGGCGGGTTGATGAGCACGTAGGAGAGCGTGTTCTGGTGGTCGTTCATCTCATCTGTGGAGAGAAACCCGGGAGAGGTTTCAGGGTGGCTCACTGGGGGAGGGGGGCGTTACCCCGGCCTCTCCCAGCGCGAGAACAGTACTGCTCGTTCGCAACCAATCGCATGGCGGAAGGAAAGAAACCAAAGTGCCAACATAGTGAGTTGATGCGCTGCCATTAATGAACATAGGGAGTATTTTACAGTACATTACTGAATGGCAATATCACAAATTATTTGGGAATTTTTCATTAATATGAAGGCAGAAAAAAGCATGTTTTTTAAAAAAAAGAAAGAAAAATCATTGATATCATGTAACGTAAATTAGTTAGATTTCCTGATAATCATCTTTTTTTTTTTTTAAGGCTTTATTTCATTGTATTTATTTTTTATTGGATTTATTCTTATACAGAAGTATAACTGTACATTTGATTGCGTTATAGGAGTGGAAGGAGGTTATTTGAATGTTTTCAAGTGTGCCATTTTTGACATGTGTCAAGTAGGTTCCACGTGTCTCCACGACAACCCACCTGCTTGTGGCTCTTTACAAAGACAAAAGGAGGAAGGAGGGGGGAGGGGGGGTCGGGAGAAGAGAGAAGGGCCAAGCGTTACTGACGAGCACTGTGACCAAGACGGAGGGCTGGGGAAGGGGATGGACGAGAGGGATCCGGTGGCGCATGCGCAGCTTCAAACATGCACATAGCGCCCGTAGCCGCACGTCATCATCATCGCCATCCATCCATCCATCGCATTCCACGCGAGACCCGACCCCAGCTGGTTGCCATGCCGACACACACTCACATGTAGAGAACATGCTCCAGCATCCGTCAAAGACTGAACTCAAGAGACAAGCTAGCGGAGCAGAACGCATCTGGAGTGCCAGGGCGGAAGACGGCGTGTTGGACCCGAGTGTGTAACCTGACCGGGCCCGACGGCCTCCATCAGCCATGACACTAAATTGGTTTGATATTCAACTTGTCTGGCTAAAATGGTCAACTCACAACGGATTGCTCTTACTTTGGTTCTGGATGTGGGGATGGGATTTGGCAGGTCTTAGTGACATAAAGTCACCACCAAAATCCTAAACTATTGTCCTTGTCACCTTTGGAAAAAAGCGGTGTTGTAACAGTTTTTAAAATGAACCATAAAAAATACAATCGCTTGATGGATTGATGATAGCGTGTTAGGAGTTGAGGTGAGGAGTTGTTGGCGTGCACCTACGAATGATAATTATGAATTGAGCCATTGACAAAAAAAAAGTGTAATATATACTTATTCTGCCCACATGGCAAACTGCCCGACACGGCAAAGAATTTCTGTGCGGCGTGTTTTAGTAGACGCGTCGTCCAACATGGCTAAACATAAGATGCTATCGTTGTTTTTACCGTGCATATGACACACATCTGAAATGCCGACGCTTTATGAATCCCACACGCACAGCACGGCCGACCGATCGTGTTTCATGTGAGTGCGGATACTTGACTGATGACCAGTCAATCCATGTTTGTGTGTGAGATCCAAGATGGGCGCCTCCATCCACAGACAATCATGCGTTCTGCTCCAGTAAACAAGCCAAACGGACGCCCTGCGGGACTCCAGCTTTTTCTTTTTGGTGGGACGCCACCTCACTCATGTAAACAAACACGATGCAGAGAAGGCCAGAGAGAGAAAACCAGAGAGTGATAGGAGAGCTAGAGACTGGCTACTGATCTAACTATGAAGTATGAAGGGCAGTCAGGGACATAATTCCGGATTAGCTCTCAGACACACTACTGAAGCAATTTCGCACGCACACACACACACACACTACTGAAACACGTTTTTCAGTATCAGCGTATTATGATAACATTTCAGTGTGATGTGTGTGATGTATTTTGGTAGTGTGTGAGAGAGCGCTTCAATCGTGTGTGTGTGAGTGAAAAAAAGTCTAGTAGCGTAGGAGCGTTTTCAGACTGTAAGCATGTAAGTAAAAATATTCAGTTGTGTGTGAGTGCAATTCAGTAGTGTGTCAGCAAAAATGTCAGTAATGTGTGAGAGAGCATTTCAGGCGTGTGTGAGAGTGTTTCAGTGGTGTGTGTTCGTGGAATAAATTTCAGTAGGGTGTGAGTGTTTCAGTAGAATGAGAGAATTTCTGTAGAATAAGAGAGCATTTCAGCAGTTTTTGTGAACAAATTCTGTAGTATGTGCGAGAGCATTTTTAAGCAGTTTTCCTGTGAAAATATTAGAAGTGAGTGTGGGAGCATTTTAGTAGTGTGTGAGAGTGTTTCACTATCTAGCCTGTGAACAAATTATTAGCAAGTGAGAGCATTTAAGTAGTGCATTTGAGAGCGTTTTTGTAGTGATTGTTTCAGTAGTTGGCATGAGAGCATTTCATTGGTGTGAGAGCCTCTTAGTATTGTTTGAATGCGTTTTAGCTGTGCGTCAAGAATGTATCAGTAGCGCGCCTGAGCGGAAAAAGAGCACGTGAGAGGTGATCCTGAATCATGTCCCCGATGGCCTCTCATATCGAACACCCATCCACGTTGGACACACCCCCACTCTCACTCGCGCTCTCACACATGCAATGCAAGAGAGTGGATGGACCGGCTAACCTGACGGCCGGCTCCCGTCTGTATACGGCTGCTCTGATATGTCCTGCAACTCTGAGCAACGGTATTCACGGTTAACTTGACCACACAGTGTCAACGTGAAGCACACACATCTAGTAGGAAGGAGGATGCTGGTGAAAGGACGAGCTCCTTTCGCCCAAACGCCCACGACCTCAACACTCACACGCTGCAACGCACCGATTGGACAGAGAGCACACGCACGCGCGCGCACAAGTTACCTTGCAAATATCCTAGATTTACTCGATTCATCACATCGCTCGCAGTGAGATTAGAAACATCCTCTATGAGCCAAAAGGGGGGAAGAGAAGAGTCAGCGAGAGAGAGAGAGAGAGAGAGAGAAGGAGGAGAGGAAATAGAAATCAAAATCAGGCAGGCAGCGAATGCATTTGCGCTTTGACCAAAAGAAATGTTCAAAAGGTGAGAGGATGCAAAAAAAAAAAAAAAAAAAGGGGAGAAGAAGCCATGCTTTAGTATGCACAGAGTCACTTCCAAATGATTCATCTGTGGTGGATGCTCACTCAGAAGGTCAGGAGCGTTTGGGCTTCTCCCTGGAAGCAGCGTGAGCGACACAAGTACACAAGATTCAGCCAGCACAACACATCGGGATTAGGATTGTTTTTTTTTGAAAACCTCTTTGTTTTGGATGCGTGACGTGACGACAAGTGAAAATGCGAGCGGATGCAAAGGCAAAGCAAACAGAGAGGTGTGATGCATTCACATGTTGCAGGGTTTCTACAGGTATCAGCTGTGGAGGCTAAGTTTTTTTTTTTTTTTTTTTTTTTTCAAACGTCATTCCTTGACCCCAAGATGCCATCAGAGGCGCATAAGAAATATTTTTATTTTAGTCTTGAGCACAAAAGCAGTGAAAAGGTAAGTTTTTCTGGTAAATAACAGAGGATAGGTTTCCACAAAAAACTGTAAATGGGCAAATGCTGAACCACGGATTTCACTATTCAAAGTTTGCATTCAAATTTGGGTCTGGAGCTAAAAAAATAAAAAATAAAAAATCCAATTTTACATATGCGGTAAAAGCCCAACCCCTCATAGTTTTGATTGCAGTGTATCATCCGGTTAGTTGTATTTAAGACCATTTTTTAGGCATAATCCTCAGACTTACTTGATGGACCCGTGGAAACCCGAAATGGACATGATTTTAATGATGTGTGGCAAATGACTGCAGTCCATACATTTTTTTTTTTGCAGTTAATGGTGGCTGATGAAATCCATGCATGGATGCATGGGCTTAATATTGGTGGAGTATGACTGTGTACCATGAAGACACACGGCGGCATGTCCCAAAAGACCATGAGATGAGACAAACAAAAACACAGATTGGAGTTCCACGAGAATACACCAAAATAAGAATATTGGTTAACGCTACTGTGGGTGGAGGCTATATTTAATCTTAACAAAATTTTCTTGACAGCAATATATTGGATGTGCTTCCACTAGTCTAAATAATGCATTCTGATTAATATTGTGTTCTCTTGACAGAAAATGACATCGCAGTTGCTCAGGTAACGAGCAATCACGGCTCACCTGTTTTCCGAAGCTGAGCTGTGATTGGTTGTTACCTGAGCCCTGAGCAACTGTGTTGTGACAAAATGGCCGCCCCCTGAGATAGACAAAAACAGGTGGATTTCACTGCTTACCTCATATTCCACAAACTCAATATTAATCAGAATGCCGTGTTTTGACTAGTGGGCCTGCATAGAACATATGCTTGTAAAGAAAAATTTCGTCACATTTAAGGCTTTGTCGATTTTTTTTTAAGGCCACTACCATCAAATTTAAGACCTCTCCCTAACTACATTTGACCACCAGGGGTGGGCAATAAGACTCAAAGTTAATACACTATTTCAAGAATTGTTTTTATTAATTTTCAGTTCTTGTCCTTTCATTTTATTATCATCCTAATTCATTTGTGTGTAAAAATCCAAGGAAAAAACTATGATTACATTTATATTATTTCAAAGATGGTAATTGTACAAGCAAACACCTCTCTCTTACTTGATACTCAATTGGTTAGCCAAACACCCCCCAGCCAATGTGAGCTGCTCTATAGATATAATAGTGCTAATTATTAAAACTAATTCCAAATGAAGGCTTTCATTTTGTCATTTTTCAAATGACACTTTTTAAGGATCAGTGCATCCCTAGTCACAGCCTATAATGATACATCACACTCTCCAAAATGTCCTTCAATGCGAATTTCTAGACTGAAACCTCTGAGATTCAAGTCATTTTTATTGGCTGAAACTCCAATCTGCAAAGAAAATCTACATTTTGTTTCCCGAACGAGCATTGATGATGCAATGCATCATCATTTGTAAACAAAATCAACAACATGCAGTAATTAGCTCACGTTTACAGAATCAATTACAGTATAAGGTATGTTATAATTTGAGAAGTACTCCCAATAGCGCAAGTGGTGATTTTACTGACCGTATCCCACGGTGGGCAGGCCCAGGTGCTTCATGCGGTTCTTGACCAGCTCGGACAGCTCCTGGCGCTCGGAGCGGCGGTACAGGTTGAGGCGTTGTTGCGAGATGCGCTCGGCCCGGCTGGAGGGCTTGTTGGTATTCTTCCTGCTCAGGCGCCGCGCCCACTGCATGCTCTTCTTCCTCAGCAGCGGGTGTTCCGACTGCTCGCTGGCGCTGGAGTTCCGGTGCGCCGTCTTCTCCTTCCACGACTCCTTGCGGTCGCGGTGCTCCTCGCCCTGCTCCACGTTGATGGACACCTGAGACTGGGATGGGTAAGAATCTGTTACAATGCCATTTTGGGACCCAGGTGATGGCCATGACGTAGAGATATATATTGTATGCTTTGAGCAGGGTGGCACAGGCTGACAAGCTTACCTGCACGTAACTGTCCTTGCACTGAAATAAGAGAAGGACAAACACACATCCAAACAAAAGGAAAGATGGGTGCATAAAAAGCAAAGCAAAATCATTAAAAAAAAAAAAAAAGTATCTGAGAATAGTAATTATACTACTCGCAAAAAGTTCAAGATGTTTAGAGTGTCACAAAGAGTGAGATTGCAGAGGTAGACAGAGACTATTGTGAATTTTGCAGTTCAATTCCTTATTAGAGAACAAAATATGCAAAAAGTACTAAAACACTAAACAGCTAGACATTCATGCGTTCAAAGGTTTCAACAAGATCAAATTAAAGTGGGAGTAAAACTATTTTTAAGAATATGTTCTATGCATGCCCACTAGTTGAAACAAGGCAATATGATTAATATGACATATGAGTTCAAGCAGCAAAATACACCTGTTTTTAGCCATCTCAGGGGGTGGCCATTTTGTTTTGTCACTTCTGTTGACTGAAAATGACATCACACCTGCTCAGGGCTCAGGTAACGACCAATCACGGCTGACCTGTTTTCTGAAGCTGAGCTATGATTGGTCGTTAGCTGAGCCCTGAGAAGGTGTGATGTCATTTTCAGTCGACAGAAGTGACAAAATGGCCGCCCCCAGAGATGGCTAAAAACGGGTGGATTTTGTTGCTTAATTCATATTCCACAAACACAATGTCAAGCAGAATGCTGTGTTTCAACTAGTGGGCCTGCATATAACATATTCTTTAAAAATATATGTTTGGAACTATGTATAACATGATTGTAATATGTCCCTATGATTTGTATGTTACAGTTTTACAGTTAACATCCAGTAAAGTGCCAAAACAGCAAGAAGCTTCCTGGTCTTAATTGGAAAAGCTGTTAGCTATCTGTAAAGCTATTTGCTAAACACTAGAGAAGACAGAATACGAGCTATAAATAGCGGCATCAGGAGAGTAGCATAAACAACTTCACTCTTGACTGAATGAGGTGCATCGAAGCATGGCTAACAAATGCAAAAAATAAAACGCCATCAATGAATTGAACTTAACAACAACACCAAGATTTCACTAAGTGACACCTTTGGCCTGAGCACAATAACAGTGAAAAGCCAAGACTTTCAGTGAATAATCAAACAAAAAAACAAATCTGTAATTGTGGAAATTAGCAAATGTTGAAATGCAAATTTTCACAAGTTCACTGTAGAGGATTGTAGGTTTATATTGAAGTAACTTTTTGTGAGTAGTGTAGCCTATGTTGTATTTATTCGCAAACAATATTTTCAGACAGAAATGAAGATATTTTGCAAAGCATGGCAGCCAAAGCAAATACTAGCCACCAGGTGTCAGATTGTAGCTAACTTGCCTCGGATGTGGAGAACATGTGCGACTCGGTGCGGTAGATCCCGATGGGGATCTCGGCACTGGAGGAACAGAGTTTTTGGAAGAGTCTGCCGTACGTTCTGATCCACAAGTCTTCCTCTGTGATCTTCATCTAAGGGAATTTGGTGAGAACGGAGTTACGGCATGACAACCAGAAAAGTATCTCCTTGGAAGCTGATGATAGTTGTACTTACAACGCATAGATACCCAGAACCCGGTGTCGTGTCCAGACCAAGAAGAAGCCTGGCAATAGCTATCATGTAGTCTTTCACAAATGACTGTCAAAGCAGACGGGAAGGAATGTAAGTAAGACAAAACAGTACAGCGCGAAACTGCCCAAAAATGCTCATTTACAGCAAACACTAAAATTTAAACCCATGCACAATTTAGAGTCTTCAATCAACCTAATGCTACATTGAAGCAATATGCCTTTTTTCCCTTGTATTCAAGTCTTGCAAGTCAAGTGTTTTCTCATAGTCAGGCAGGAAAACTGTGTCCCGGAGGCTCGAAGGCGTGCTATGGTTCGGCACTACCACGGATGCTAGTATGTTCCGTTACGGTCTGTCACGTTCAGAAAGCGACCGTCACGTTTCTCCTGTTCTGATCAAAGTCTGACACATTTTTCACATTCTGTCAAGGCTTTCTACTGAAATTTGGAACACAGCTTTGGAGGAAGTTTATTGCGTGAATAACAATATTGTGTTGATAATATTAATAACATTGTCTTCAATGACAGCGTGACAAAGAGATACAGGGTCCGATATTAACAGTAGCCCGATGGGCCGGGGCCACCGCGTGACTGTCGGGAAGTTCACTGATCCTAGCCCAACAGGGTTACCAGTAAAAATTTCATAAATAAGTATCAACACGTTCTTACTTTTTATTGTCTAATAACCAGTACTTTTTTAGTTTTATCAGCTCCAATGTTTTTTTAAATGGCTGCTTTGATTTCCCACTAGCGCTAAATATTTGCGTGCATTTTGGCTAATGAGACTACAAGCAAAATTACATTTTAAGAATGGCTCATTATTTTGCAGCAAAGCAAGAGCAGGACGATACCAGGGACGTTTTTACAGTGCCATTCCGTGCTCCCCACTCCTCACCACACAACGAATGGGGTTGACAGCTAAGCTCATTTTTGAGAAGGGCTTCAGGAGCCGAATTAAACCGGCCACAGAGTCTTCCGCGGGTTGCTCAAACCTGAGGTAACACGTAGTGGAAAAGCGGCAGAAGTTGTGTTGTTGTCCCACCTGGTAGAGCAGCGTATCCAGCATGCTGATACTGAACACCCTGCCTGCTGCAAATGGCAACCGGAACATGAAGGCCAGATTGGAGCCTTTATCTCGTTCTATCTGGAAAGAACATTGGCCAAATAAAATTATTTTCAAAGTGTCTGGATTTCTAGTGGTCCTGTTTTTGTTTATCTGGTTCACCTTCTCCAGTTTGGAAAGAGCAAGCGAGTAGCAGTCCTTGGCTCTGAACTGCATGAACCTCATGTTGGATGGATGCGTGAGCTCAGTGATGATGCTGAGGCTCGGGAACAGTCTGAAAACATCAGATCACATCGATGAAGCAAGGCAGCATGAACTTTAAGGTTTATTGTATTGTACTCTCTTTTCACGCTACCTGAACATAGTCTGGACATTGACGATGGTCTTGGCGTCGGCCATGTAATCCTCCTCGGCACTCATGGTGCTCTCCTTGTCCACAACCACCAAATTGTCTGCGTAGATGATTCCACACTGCAGTAGGTTGTCCAAGCTGATCCATGAAAACAACAAGCAAAATGTGCTTTACAGAGCATTTCACTTGACTGAAAAAGAAATTACAAAAGTTAATGACTCATGATATCCAAATGTCACGATAAGAAAATATCACGACACGGTAATTATCACAATACTGTGGAAAGGTTGGCAATATATGAAAAGCTCAGGTTATTGTGAAAATAAGAGTTCATATTGAAAAAAAAAAAAAATCACAATATTTTGTTTTTGTACATAATAACAGCATTCATAAAGAAATAGGCTCATGCGCTCCTATTGGCTCAGAGGTGCAAAGGCACTTACTTGCTAATGCACGCACAGGTTGTGAATCTTAAACTGCACTAATAAACTAACCACCAGAGGGTACTGGAACTTCACAAATGGAAAACAACTTGGGCTTTTAAACAGATTTGCTGCTATAGATATTATGGCATGACAACGACGATATCGTTGCCATTATCATATTGTGATATCACAATATTGCCGATATTGTGACATCCCTATTAATGACATAACCGCGCAAGAAAGAGTCAGAATCTTTGAAGTTGTAAATGTAAAAGTGTGCCAAATGCAAATATAGAGGGAGCACTTCTTGTATGTTTAACTACAAAATAATACTTTATTTATTCATAATTTTATTATCATTATTGTACTGTAATTATTTTATTTCTTATCGCTTTTGGAAGTTAGATCCTCTGCACAGCACTTTGATACAGCTGCGCTTTGAGATGAGTAGTAAAACGTAAAATAAACATTGTCGTAAAAAGATACCACTGACATATCTCGAAAATATGTGCTTGAATGTTGGTGTTAAAAAGTAAATGGGTTTGGATGGTCAACAACAGCTGAAGTCTGGATGGAAGTTTTACTTAAAAGGCCCATGAAGCGCAACACGTTTTCAACGATATCATCGTCGAATGAGTGCGGCTGTGCCCCCAGCACATACTTATCGATGGTGCCGGCCATGAAGTAGACCATCGGAAAGCAGCAAATGGCCTCTAAGAAGTGGTTGTCTGGCCTAAAGCAAACAGGAAACATCACCGGTTAGCAAGCCGCATGGATCATGGATCACTTCTGGAGCAACACGGAGATATTATGAGGGTAACTGCCTGAAGTATTCTTATTTTTATTGGAGTAGCTCACTTGTTGGCACCCCATTTTTTTTTTTTTTTTTTTACAGGGAACTCCCATTATTCACAAGGAACAGGATAGAATAGCAAAAATGTGCTTGCCTATAAACGCCAAAAGATGGAGGCAAAGCACTACTTTTGACAAAATTAAGCTCCTCATCTCACTTCAACATAGTTCCTGGGCACCAAGATGCAAGCACAGGGTTAGTCTAAATAAAAATCCGCAACTCACGTCAACATAGTTCCTTGGCACCAAGATGCCGGGGAAGCACTATTTATGAGGAGAGGTAGACCCTGGAACGGTTGCTTGCCAATCCCATCAAGAGAAAAACATTCATACTCAAACTCACAGCTATGGAGAGCAATACAACTTACGGGTAGTCCAGCAGAAGCACAATGGGGTTGAGCTCTTTCCGGGGTCGGTAGTACGCTCGCAGGGGGACGATGAAGTTGTACAAACCGTTGCCCGCTGTCTCAGCAGACACGATAATCAGCTTGTTCTTGAAGCCGTACGCTTTGGCGTCTTCGAAGCTGTTGTGCGTACAGCCCTGTGAGGGATCATCACATGGGAAGCGGAAGTTTTACTCACCTGATCTCGCGTGTGTGTGCGTGTGTGTAACAAGTGATTCACCTTGTCAAGGCGCAGGCAGCAAAATGGGGCTTTCTGCGGAAGGAGATGGCACAACGTCGGAGAGCTGCCGATGTAGGGAGAGTTGGGAGGGTAGCCCTTCACAAAGCTGCCAAGAAGAAAGCAAGTTGCCAAAATGCTGTGGGAAAAAATGTGCTTCAAAAGTCATGCAAAACTGAGCATCAAAAGGTTTTTTTCTTTGGCTTTTTTGTGATCTCAATACAGAAGGAAAATAGTCAAGAAGAAAAGTGTTTCAATAATTATGAACCAAAGGCAAGAAATTAATCATTGTCATTATGATTATGAAATGAACTCAGGAAAGTGAGTTAAGTTAAAAAAAAGTTAAAAACACAAATTTATTCAACCAAGCAGATCTACTTTTTTACATTTATTGTTTGCAATTGTTCCATTCATGGGAAATATTATTTTGAAATTAGAACAACTTGGTGGTAGACCAGCTCGACAAAATTGATTATTGTTTGTTTGAATGTCCCACTGTAATATAAACATGAGGAAGATTTATACTGTATAATCATTTACATAAAGTCCTGTAGTATAGGGCGACTTAATCAACTCCCTGATCAACACACTTTGGCACCGTGGTGCTTTCAGGCGAGCGCATACAGAGAAGTCATGAAGATGAATAACTATCCGGGCACCAAGCAAATAAACAACTAAGGAAATTCATTTACTATACTTAGGTTAATAAATAAAATGAGGTAAGGTGGTTTATATTCAATGCGGTACATTTAATTTGATGTCCAACCAGACGGATAGGTTAGGAGTCGATAATGCGCGGTGTGACATTAACTTAAATGCTGTTCATTTTTCATGCACACATAGTATGTTCTGGGTCAATTTTGAACTGGGTCAGGAATATCCTCATAAAGATTGCCTGTATCAAATATTAACGACAGATCTTTTCAAAGTGTATTAACAACATGTCTGACATTAATAAATAGATGAATAAGACGTAATCACCTTTCCTTTTGAAATGAATGGAAATTACAAGAATTTGTTCCAGCCTTGCCCCCAAAACAAGAAAAAGTACTTGTAATGTGAAGTTAAATGAGCACTCTATTCTTCTATGATCACACACACAAAAAGAGGTTTTTCCCCACTTTATTCCATTTTTACTTATCAGCAGTAGGATGTGAATATGGGTTGGTTTCACCCAAATCATCATATTTTTTTCTAACCAAAAATGCAGAAAAAAGCTTTTTGAAAAGATACATTTTATGCACAACATTGACTTTAATGCTAGTCATTTTTGTTTTTGTATTGTCTGTATCTGAACAGACATTTTTCTCACTAAAATATCAACAACAACAATGAAAATGTGCTTTTCGGCAAAATAATGTATTTACCAATATCACCAGTGTAACAATTTTACATTTAACAAACTTTACAAATTATTTGCACGCTATTTAGTAGTAGTAGTAGTAGTATTTAGTAGTGTGTGTTCGTGCATGCATTGTGCCATGCGTGTGTGTGCATGTCTGTGTATTCATGTATATTATGTCATTTCCACTTCTACATTTAAATGTTCTCATTTAACATGAGAAACACTTTGAACAATCATAAATTGCTTGTACCGGTCGAATTTCCAGAGGTCGGCCATGTTCACAAGCGTCAAGCATTGTTTTGAGACATGGTGATCTCATCCAAAAGTAACTCAATGCTGCAGTAGTTAGTGTTTTTTCAATACTTCTCCAGCTTAATGATCAAACCAGAGTTGACCAAGATTTTTCTCTGCCCATTCCCAGAACAACACAAAAAAAAACATAGTTGAGGGCATTTGATGTTACTGGCCCTCCTTGTTAGAGATTCCCGTTGACGACATTTTACGTCAACGCCGCTCAAAGAGTTAAAGATCAGCACAACATAGATGGCAATTAGCGTTAGCATTAATCTAGCGTTGGTTTTTGTTCAGGCCGTTTTAAATACGCAAAGTGAACTGTTTGATTTATGTTTAATTTGATGGTAAACGTCAACAAGGACTGGGATGAAACATCTAGAAGCCACTTTCTTTGATTAATTTTTCACTATTTTGTCAAAACTGCTGATTTGAGTTCACTGGCACTCCCTTCTCAAGGCACCACTGCAGTTGGCTCCAGACAAATACAGTACTCCTAATGTTGTGTCCAATGGATCTGTCTATATGATGTTTTTAGCTTGAGTGATCTCAGCAATGATGAGCATGGAGAGTGGAGGTCTTTCTAACCTACTGAACTCTGCTATTGTCTAAGTGTTTGCTCGACTGATAAATGACCACTGAGAAGGAAAGTGTATCGTGTTTGGTAAGCTCGTGAATGAGCTGCACGCATGATGGAAAGTGCCGCCCTTCCCTTCATGGCACACGTGTTCGTCATAGTCAAGTCGGCACCTTTCATCATCATGACACACTGATTACACGCCAAGCTCATCTATCTCACCTTACAGGCCCCCTGACACTTGAAGAGGTGGAGGACATCAATCCTAAGAGTGTCTCTTATGCTAGGGTGAGGCTATTGGGACTCAATGGGCAGATGTAGTGGGTTTGGATCGCAGCAGCAGAATTTATTGCCGACCGCGTCACTTACTCTGACCCGACAGAGCCCTCCTCGTCCGATTGGTTGGTCTCGTCCTCCGACTGGTCGCTGAGGAGGTCGCACGGCAGAATGGCGGAGGAGTCTGCGATCTCGAGGACCGGCGCTATGCTCGGCCTGCGGCTACCGGCGCCGTTCTCCGTCGGTAAGGTCAGCTTGCTGGTTTCTTCGGGGGGATCCGGGTTCTGGAGGTCGATGGCCACAGTGCCTGGACGCAACACACACGTCGCCAACCACTCAGTCACATCCCAATGTGTGCTTGACTATCTGTCAACATCATCAACCCACAGCTATTTAACCCCTTGTGATCTTTGTCAACCTCAATCCCCCTTGTCAGAATTATTGGAAGGTACTCAGGAGCAGTGATGTAGCATGCAAAACATAATGACTCATATTTGTTAATAAATATGCCGCTGACATACTAATGTATACAGCAAAGCAGCCATATGGAGAATGATGCATGATATATGCGCCAACCCACTAATCCCATATCTGGTATATCAGATACACAGCATCATTAGTTGGCACTTGCGTTACATCAATTAATGCCATTTTTTCAATGCACGGTACCAACTTGGTTTGTACTCAGAGATGGGAAATTCAGGTGCAGGGAGTAAAAAAAAACTGCCAGAGTTTGGCTTCAGCGACAGGTGCTTCTAGTCAACTGGCAGATAAATGAGCTCCCTGAGTAGAAGCACTTGTGGCTAAAGCCAAACTGTGGCAGAGTTTTTACTTTCTGGACCTGGATTTCCCGTCTCTGTTTGTACCGCGGAAGACTGAGAAACGCACCCGTGGGAATAAGATGCATACAAATGACAAGGGAGGAGAACGAGGGTCTCCAGTAATTACAGCAATCCTGGTGTGTGGCTTCTTTCAAAAGAAGACTGAAGGAAGTAAGAAAATGCATAGCTGCGGCAAAATGCAGACTGTGACGCATAGTACTGCAGCATCCAGGAACAGAAACTGGGTAAGCTAACGCTAAAAGAGACCCAACCAATGCTGGGTTATCCAGTGCATTGGGTTGACGATTTGACCCAGCATGTTGGGTCAAGATTATGCTCCAATAAGGGGTACAAACTATGCATACTGATGAGTTAATGGTACCAAGAAATGGGATACCAGATTATCAGTATAGCTGTGGTTAAAATTATGTATGTTTTTTTCTTTTTGTAATAAGAGGAAACCGGCATACTCTACGCTGCAAAAACACGAGAGGACATGGGGATTACATGCAACCGCCTCACAGGAATGCCGATCTGAGATTTCAACCTTGAACCCAGCTACGCTTGAGTCTGTACCATGCAGTGAAAAAGTGGCACTCATACATTTACGGACTGCAAACTGCACTACAGCTGTAGGAGGTGATGTGTCATGCATAAACTTACCATATGAAGTGGCCTGATCAACTTTTACAGGTCAAAGAAAAAAAAGCACAACACAGTGAAGTCAGCCAGGAAAGTAAAAAAGCAGGTAAGGAAAACAAACATGCACAACCGAGCGAAAGCATCGCCGCATGCAGCCGCCATTCATTTACGTGTACTGTACGCAATCCAAGCTTCAGTGAATCATGCCGGCTCTCACCCATGCTGGCAATGATGCTGTGCACGGGCAGCCTGGAGGGGGCGTCGTAAAGACCAGAGACAGACAAGCTCTTGTTGTGCTTCTCCTCCTGTTTGAAGATGAAGGCCGAGTTCTCCTCCTTGGTGATGTTGATGTAGTAGCAGGTGTCGGTGGCGGCCATGATGTGGCGCGGGCCGGGGTTCAACAGGATGCTCTTGTTGTCCTCCCGCTTAACACCGATCAGGCACACGCCATACCTAGCAGAACGCAAGTGCAAACAAATGAGAGCTAGTACAAGAACACACCGATGGCAACTATAACCACAATTAAAACTGTAAGTGGTAACGAACAGGGAAATTAAGCTTCATTGTTTATAAAGGGAGATTGGGGTGATTGTGTAATCAGTACAGCATGGTATTTAAAGCGGACGTCAACCCAAACATATATATTTTTTTAAGAATATGTTCTACGCAGGCCCACTAGTTGAAACACAGCATTCTCATTTAATATTGTAAGCAGCAAAATTCCCCCCTTTTTAGCCATCTCAGGGGGCGGCCATTTTGTCACTTCTATCAACTGAAAATGACATCACACAGCCACAGGAGCCTCAGGGCTCAGATAACGACCAATCATAGCTCAGCTTCAGAAAACAGGTGAGCCGTGATTGGTCGTTATCTGAGCCCTGAGCAGTTGTGATGTCATTTTCAGTCGACAGAAGTGACAGAATGGCTGCCCTCAGAGATGGCTAAAAATGGGTGGATTAACTCTAATCCCACAAACGCAATATTTATCAGAATGCCTTGTTTCAACTAGTGGGCTTGCATAGAACATATTCTTGAAAAAAAATACATTTGGCTTGACTTCCCCTCTAAGTGTCAAAATGAGAGAAGTTTTGCTTACTTCTTATGCGCATGGAAGGAGGCATAAGTGAAACTTTTGCCGTCATACTCCCCGAAAAACTTGCTGTCGCACAATCGGATATGGTAGACCTCGTTGCCGGAGCAGCGTCCGTACATCCTTTGCCACTGCTCTGGTGACAACTGCCCTTCCCTGCAGAAGTATTTAGCAGAATGATGACTCCAGTGACTCTTTCACAGAGGATTGATTTGCAAATCAATTTAAAGGGAAATAAATGTGAAATGAAGCATCATCATTGCCCAGTCGGCAGAAGTTAAATGGATCTTTTGTCTGTGGACGACCGCTAAGATATATAGTTCAGCTTGAGTCGGAAACGCAGCTCGATTTAGAACCCGACTATGAGCAGTGGAAGATGATAGTGATAGATGCGAGTGATAAGATTCTCATAAGAAATCGTCTCGGCGAAGAAAATAATTTGAAGGATGATCGCAAAAGGATGTCACTGTGTAGTAACGAATGTGCCTACTGAAACAGGAAATCAAACACAGGCAACCTGACTCAGCTATAACATAACACATTTTAATACACTGATGTAAATAGTCCAGACACAATAGTTAGGCTCGCTGACTTTGCACTGAAGCTTGTTCCAATTGTGTGACGCATGTTAAAAAAAGGGGCTGCATGCTGAGCGAGTGGTTAGCACATTTGCCTCGCAGTCGAAAGATTATGCTCCAAAGTGTCCATAAGTATGAATGTGAATACTTGTGTGCCCTGTAGTTGCCTGGTGACCCATCGAAGGGGGGAATCCTGCCTATCGCCCAAAGTCAGCTGGGCTCAAGCTCACCCTAATTCAAACATGGACATGTGCAATATAACGTAGATGGAGTCAGAGAAGTGTTTTCGTACTTACTGCCCTCTGGAGGTGTGAACGAGGAGTGTCACTAAGGTGGACATGGCCGGACACACGCAGTTCAGTGCAAGCATGGCGTACTTGAACTCCTCTTCACATACGACGTGATCTGGAAATGCAGACGGTAGGGAAAAATAATTGGTAAGCATAGAATTGGATAGCAGTCTTTGATTGCCTTGTCAATACACCAATAAATGAGCTTTGCTTCACTCTGGTGAAAAAATGGTGTCTACTAATTAGGGGTTGTAAAATTATGGAAATTTTCAAAGTTGATTGCTCAATCAAATATAAAAATTATAAGGTCTTACAAATAAATCTGTTGATATGTCATGCTTTTTAAGTCATTCACTGCCATTGACGAATTTATTTGTCTTTTCACTGTGCAGCCATTCAATCCCAGGATTTTTTTTTTTTCAAATGTTTTCAAATGTTAGGGTGAAAGAGGGTCTGAAAATGTCTGGCAGTGACTTAATTGTATTTGCATTGATGTCTGATTTTGAATATGGTGCCTTTCCAAAATTCCCCAGTTTAACTTCCATTCAAATGTACTGAAAACGTTCCTTAAAATTTAGCTGAAATTTTCCAACCCTTTGCAACTCCTCTATTTATTGTATTGATTATTTCCTTGATGTGTCCGCAGACATTTGTCCAAAAAGTGTAGGAAATCTGTATGTACTTACCAGCAAATTTAACATGGAATTTGTTTTCCGGCTTGAGAATCTGTACATAGAGCGGACAGTTAGGAGCAAAGTCCTTTGCGGCCCAAGCCCTCAAAATAGTCTGGTGATCCTGTGGAGGAGACACACAGCTAGTGAGTTAAGTAGCAAACAGTAATAAATAATACTATAATTGAACGGACCAATGCTTTCCTCTGAGGTGCAAAGATACTCTTTTACAGTGTAGTGTGATGCTAAAAGTGCTCCATTATGTGATGTGTCACAGTTTGAATTTGACAAATGGTCCTGCGACTTACTGCAGCAGTTCGGTCACCCTCGTTCCTGCTGCTGAGGATGAAACACGCCTCCGCATCGTCCATTCTGAAGCAGATGAAGACAGTGTCAAAGGCGGCTGTGCTGAGCTGGTTGACAATCATTAACGGTAATACATTTTACATCACACAAATTAGATATCAGCGGTGCCTTGAATTACCAGTTTAATTAGTTCTGTGACCATGCTTGTAACTCAAAACACGCATCTCAAATCTTTCCCCATTAAAATGAATGGAAAAGCCATTCTCGGTTCAAGCCCCCCATAAAACACTGATGAAATATTTTGTATAACATTCTACATTACTGCACTTTATAAAAATATATAATAATAAAATAATTAAATAGAATGTAAACAAACAGTTTGTGCTTCATGAGTTGATGTACTGTGCGACTCCTGCTGGTATGTGCCTTGACGCATATTCACGAAGAATATGCTATCATTTGACATAACACTGGAATAAACCAATTTGGTTAAGGTGTTTATTTCATTCAACGTTTAGATTTGTATTGTCCAATGAAATATTTTGATGCGAATAGCATTTACAATAAAAATCTAGGTAAAAAATGTCATGTCCTTTAAAAATGTTGAATTAGAATTTTTAGACAGACATTTTTACCTATGTTTGTTTTGTTTCTCTTTGCCACTTAATTCTACTTTGTGAGATTATGCTTTTTTTGGAATGCATTAGGGCGGCACGGCGGTCGACTGGTTAGCACGTCCGCCTCACAGTTCAGAGGTCGTGGGTTCGATCCCGGCTCCGGCCTCCCTGTGTGGAGTTTGCATGTTCTCCCCGTGCCTGCGTGGGTTTTCTCCGGGCACTCCGGTTTCCTCCCACATTCCAAAAACATGCATGGTAAGTTGATTGGATACTCTAAATTGCCCCTAGGTCTGATTGTGAGTGCGGATGTTTGTCTCTGTGTGCCCTGCGATTGGCTGGCAACCAGTTCAGGGTGTCCCCCGCCTACTGCCCAAAGACAGCTGGGATAGGCTCCAGCACGCCCCGCGACCCTTGTGAGGAGAAGCGGTACAGATAATGGATGGATGGATGGATGGAATGCATTAGTCTTTGAGTTTCTTTACTGAAATATGTTTTCTTCTGTAAAAGGCAAAAGGCGTGATAAAATGTAGCTTCACCCTACACATTTTTGACTGGCTTGTTTCCCTGAAAAAAACCCCTCTGTATTAACTGTTTTTTTTCCGATCGAAGCTGATCGAAACAATTAACCAATCAATCAATCAATCAATGATGGTTACGTTTTATCTGCTGATAATTTGATATTTCCAAATTTAAGTGGCTAAAGCGGCATCCTTTTAAGAATGCGGTCCTCACTTGGCCCTCATCAGGTCCTGGTCTTTGAGGGCGGACCCTTGAAGGTAGATGACCCTCTGGGACCACAAAGGTATCTGGAGAATGCGGCGAACCTGAATGTCTATATCGGTTGGACACAGGATCACTACATAATAATCCTGCAAGACAGAGGAAAGTGAAGATGCTGTAAAAAGTAAACAATTATACAGGCATATGCAAAAAGACCAGGCCCGCTCTCTCGAAACTATACCTGCAACCTGGGATGAGCATAGAACTCATTGAGGAAATCCATCAGCAGGTCTATCTTCAGCGAGCTGACACACAACACCACGTGCTTCTCCGTCTGTGCTCGGTGGCGACTGTAGTTTCCGCCTAATTTCTGGCTCTCCATCCACAGGTATGCAAGTTCTTCAAACTGAAACACAAAAGCGATTTGAGGCCACGGAAGAGCGCGGCGCATGGAAGCCGTCGATACGCCGTTGCCGACCGGCGCCTTGTTACCTGCAGCGGGAGCACCACCAGGGCTACGCAGATGAGGATGACCACCAGCAACTGTGAGGGCCAGATCTGAGGCGTCACATCTCCGTAGCCCACGGTGGAGAAGGTCACGATGCAGAAGTAAAAGGAGTCGAACAGGGTCAGGTGTTTTCCAGCTCTCTCGAGGTGCTGGATGCCACAAGCCCTGCAGACAAATGGAGCAACACAAATGTGTGTCAAATAAAGTGGAATGAAGGAAGTTTTTTCAGAAAATTATGCAAAATAAAAGTCTGTATGATTGAAGTATGCCATTTACAATATGACCGCTTATATTTCTATGGTCGAGATTTAATGTGTGCGATGGGTGAACACCATGTCAAAGCCTAAAGAATTTACTGGCTGCACATTAGTGCAATGATTCCAGACAGTGTAAATTGGCGGCTATACTGCCCCACAAGAGAAAATCAAATCCATGCTCACTCACAACCTCTCAAACGGTTTGATTACAGCAATAACAGAAATATGGTCTGTCAAAAAAAAACAACTAAAATATGATTCATGTCTCTCAAAGACCAAAGACCAACATATTTACTGTTTTTGTATTCTTATTAATAGTTAGATATTTGATGTAAAAAACAAATGTCACAGATGTTGAAACGGGTTGTTATTTATTTTACTGACATTTTCATGAAAGAGCACAGTCAATTTTCTATTATGAATGTTATGTTCAAATTGAAGACATTAATACCATTGATTGTGTTGTTCTCGAGTAGACATGCACTCACCCGGTGAAAACCAGACACAGTAAAGTGCAGATTAGGATGAACACCTGGTTAAACATGGCCGAGTGAGTTCTCTGGATGGCACGGTGGAAGTCATTCTGAGAACATGACAGAAGAAGTTAGTGCTCACAGCTCACCCGCTCTTACTTTTTTTTTGGGATCCGTTACATGAATGATTGTTGTTAACAGTTGGTCCGCGTTCGTATGCTTCACATGTGCGGTGTGGCCACGCTCTGCCGGTCTGCTTGGCAGCAGATTATACCAGCTGGCTGACTACCCATTTTGGCAGGAGGATCTTCCTCTGAATCTCACGCCACTTTTTATCTACCGGTACCTAACATCCTGGATGTTGTAGATTGATACTCTACCATCAAGGTTGACTTTCAAGCTTTTGCAACACCTTATCTTTAACAATTAAATACATACATCATTTGGTACGGGATAATCAGAAGTCACGTCAAAACTTTTCTTGACAATAATATGTTCGATGCACTCCACTATAGTAATTTCTAAATACGGTATTTTGATTAATATTGCGCCCCCCCCCATGTTTATTTAAATATGGACAGATGCCGCAACATAGTTGAATGAAAAAACAATCTCCAATGCACAGCATCTGGAATATTTGTTGAATATGAAATAAACAGCAAAATCCACCTGTTTTTATACATCTCAGGGGGGCGGCCATTTTGTCTTGTACTGCTACTTTCTATTGACTGAAAATGACATGACAGTGCCAAAGGGCTCAGTTTGTGAACATCACATGACTAAATGCAGAAAACAGGTAAGCCGTGATGGTCGTTACCTGAGCCCTTAGGCACTTGTGATATCATTGTCAGTTGACAGCAAGTGGCAAAATGGCCGCCCACTGAAATGGATAAAAACGGGTGGATTATGATGCTCTATTCAAATTCCACCAACGCAATCTTAATCAGAATGCTGTATTTAGACTAGTGGGTGCACACAGAACAAACAGCCATGTTTTCTTCAATTTCTTGTTCATTGTAATGTCTGCTGCCACTGAAAGTCTATAAAGTGACTAACTGACACAAAAGAAAACAATGTCTGAAAGCACTGTGTTGGCAGAACAATGTTGTAGCTATTTATGTAAGAACTTGTGAAGTTATTTTGGTTATCAAGAAAACCTTTGGAAAATGTCGAGGATTCCGTATGACAGGACGCAGTGGTGGTCATTCGTGACTCATAGAACCATAATTACAGCGGTAACTTGTTTTACTCTTTCCTCATCTTTTGTTTTACTGTCACATTTCTGGGGAAGCTTGTGCAAATGAGGTTGGGTTTCAGTTTCAAGCTTCAAGCTCTTAACACTGTTACCGCTGGCTCATAGAAAAACACCCACATTTACGGTATGTACAGTTTCACAATTCCAAGATTCACTCTATTTTCCTTACTTTAAACTCACATTGGTAAATCTAAAATCAATTTCAGTAGACAAATTGGACTCAGAAAAACCTCAGTGTACACAACCGTAAGAATATTTTAAAATATTTTCATTTTTGTGAATTTTGGGTGACTTTAGGAAATTTCAGGGTGAAAGAATGACATTTAGGATCTTATTACTATCAAATATCAAAACGTTGACCCATTTTAATAATGACGCTGAAGAATGTCTAACCTTTAATTGATGACACATATCAGCAAAAAGGGGCTGTAGCAGTATGCACACGGAGTTCTTTACTGAGACGGATTCTTTTGATTTACAATACAAACGTGAACACACGTCCCGCCTCTGTTGCTGGGCTTTGTAGTCCCTATTCCAAATGAGACTCAACTCGGCTAACTTGAACAAATGGTGTCCGCTGTGAAAAGCCGACTCAATTATTGGCATCATCAGATAACAGATGTCAGGATGTGTCTCCACATCTCAAACAGACACTTACAATCATGTTTTCCAGCGCTCCTTTGGCTAGCCAGCAGTTAAGAAAAACAGGAACAAAAATGTTTCGTAAAGGAGGCCAGAAGATCTAGACAAAGCACAGGGATATCATGAGTCAATAGAACCGATCAGCAGGAATACGAGGAAGTTCAGTCAGTCAATGTTGGGTGGGGTGTTTTCAATCCACTGATTGGACACACCAATTAGCTTCTAAACTAATTTAGGGTCGAAAGAAAGGCCCATGCTCATTACTTACTGTGATAATAAATGGCACTGTATTGATCATCTCCAATATGAAGGATATCTGGAATATCTGCTCCCAAATGTTGCCCTGGAGAGAAAATTGATGATCAGTAAATAAGAATTTTAAAAATGCTCTACCTTTTGCATTTCGTTGTGATGTCATCTGTTAACATAATTACCTTGACAATATCTCTTCCATATTTTTTCTATATAATTATATATACCAACGATCTACACTGACCTACTGAAGATCGTATAACTTTCATTCATACAAAAGTGCCAATGCGGTATAATGTTATTTTGAACAGTCCATAATAAGAAAAAGCTTTAAAAAAGTAACAATTCAAATATTATGGTACCTAGGCTGCTGTGTTTTTCTAGATCGACGATGGATTTTGTCTTTGTTAGCTAGCAAAAATATGTGTTACGAGCACTAGATGGTTGCAGCAACCTTCTGAACAAGCATCAGTTTTCCATATAGTGAACAATTCTTCAAAAAGAAAAGAACAAATGCTTGCTTCAAGCTGTTTATTTCCACTCTCAGTTAATGTTTACTGTCAAACTAAACATAAAACAAAGCAAATTACACACTTTATATTTGACTAAACAGCACTTTTCTTTACATAAGTCCATTAGCTTAATGCTAACAAACAATTCACAATGCCATAGCTGGGCTAAAGAAACTAACATCAATAGTGTGTATAAGTCAATTCCCCTTTGTGCTGTATCTGCATGGATGAGGATCAGAAGTCACTGAATAAACTTGTAATGTGCAAATCTGAATTTGAAATGCGTTTCATTAGTTCTTGGGTAACAGTTCTCGTTACGAACTTGGAAGCAGGCATCAAGACACATTAGGAAGCCGTGGACTGTGACCCATGATGTTCTTGTTTTACCTTGTAGCTGAGATATGTGATCAGCATAGTCTCCAAAAAACTGATTAAAGCCACGGTCACCTGAAGTGGAGAAGAAAAAGAGTTTAATGAAACTTTGGAATGATAAAAACTTGTTTGGTTGTTCAACCACCACAGGGCAATGACCCCTCTTCTTCTTTTGTCTGACCAAGGTTGTGCAACAGGACTTGATTTATTGTTTAGGTGATTAGGGGCGAAGGTAGCTGGGATTCAGTTTGTGTATTGTGTGTGTAAACGCCACACAGCACAACTGCAAGAGAATGTCAAAATTAAATATGATAAATTAAATGCATCCATCCATTTACTTAAGTGCTTGCCCTCATTAGGATTGCAGGTGAGCTGGAGCCTTTGCCAGCTGACTGTTTGCCAGCCAATCGCAGGGCACATATAGACAATTTAGCTTTAAATGTGTCAGGAAGCCAAGCACGGGGAGACAGGATTTGAACCCCTGACCTCAGAACTGTGAGGCAGAAATGCTAACCACTGACGCGCCGAGCTGCCCATGATAAATATAGATAAATATACTCACCTGTATTGCCCACAATGGATCAGGTCTGGTAACCCAGAAAATCAACTTCCTTTTAAAAAGCACAAGTCCATTAGTGCAAGGCATATACAGTATATACTACTGCTGACCAAAGACAACCATTTTATAGCAAAACAACCAGTTAAAAGATGCTTTATAATGCCTTGTTTTTAAATAGTTATCTTAATTTACGACATGTCAGAACATTCTGCTTCTGAAATGAATGACAATATGACATACAGTACTGTACATGGTTGTAGTTGGACGGCGACATAATCATTTGAAAATACAGCTGCATCTTGACTTGAGTGAATTATGTTTTGAGCTCACTGTTTCAGTTTTTTGGGCAGATATTTTGTCATGTCTTTTTTTTCTTACGATGGGTCCAACAAAAGTGAGCGCTGAGAAGAAGCAGATGCTATCTATTGAATTAAAGCTTGAAATCATAAAATAACGTGAGTGACGTGTGAGTGTGTGTATTGTCGACTCGGCAAGGCAGTACGTGTGTTGTACTTCTACAAACTACTGTTTAATGAGGCATAACGGAGTCTATAAAGGCCAGCCAAGGGTGTTTAAATACTTTCTAAATTGTCTATGAAAAGCCAAAGAAGCTGCTGGAAAGTGAGGCGCAAAAGGCAAAAAACAATGACGAAGATGAAGTGAGTGAAAGTGAGGTTTATATACTGCCTCCTGGTGGCCAAGGGGCAAAAAGAAACACATTGCTCAGTGAATTAATGCACGAAATCATGATGCCCAAAATGTTGATTCATTTACATTGTTTTTACGTTTTCAACGTGAATTTCTTTTTAATTAAATGGTGGGTTTTTTTTTGGAGTGTGCTGGAGCGGATTAATAGGATTTTTATTAATTTTGTTAATTTGTCAATTAGAATGAATTAAACTCAAAAGTCAAGGTACCACTGTATGTTGCAGTTAAAAGGAGAACGTACCAGTTGATTTCTGGTGACTCCGCTGCTGAATTTGGCCAGCTGGCGTTCCGAATGATTGCACCGTGACTAGAAATATAGAGCATGAATGCATGACTCACATCAAATATGACCGTCAGTTAATGTGTGCCGCTGTGCTTCTTTGAGCTGCTTGCCATTACAAATGTCCCCTTTTGTCCAGTCAAATCCATCAGTATAAAAAAGTGATTCGTGAACTTAAGTGACCCTTACCATGGGTTTCCATTGGTCTCCTTGGGGTCATCCAGGCTGACTCTCACTATGTAGAGGACGCAGGTGAGGATCTTCAGGGAGAAGTTGAACAGGCGGATCCTCAAGCCTGCGGAACCGCAAAAACACTTGACTGTGCTCAACATTTGTCCGGTTTAAGCAAGTGTCAGCAGGATTTCCGGCTTTTTGGGCTCAGCGTTATTTTGTCGCGAGGTAAGAATAGAGCTTCCGGCCGCTCTCGCACCCCATCGTCACTGATCTCACACAAAAGAATAGCTTTCAAATCCCCAAAAGAATAACACTATATAACTCCGGTGCTTTCAGTGTTAGAAAATTCCAATGATTGATCATGATTCATCACAACCTTGGCTGCAGTGGCTCTTGCTCACCACGTGGGGGTGCCAGCTGTGTTGCCCGACTCCTGAGGCAAGGCTGGCATCGATGTTAAAATGATTTGGTACCGGCTGAGCATCGATCTCTAACAGTGTGGCCCTGCAGCAAACAATGACATTTTCATTAAATTCTGCTGCCTTTTGTAGAAGGGCTCTATTAATGGAGCAACTTCACTTAAGGACAGCGGATCCCGAGAGTTTTACCGAAGGACATCAGTGTTCGCCCCAGCGATGTTTTGATCACCTTTGTTTGTTGCATTTCCTCATTAGAACAATCTCCTGCCCTTCCTCTCAACAATGTATGAGGCCATTAGGAGGCCTGATGTAATTATCAAAAGCCCAAGTGAGACTGAGATTGGATGCTTCGTCACCGAGTGTGTTTTCCTACACGAATGCAAATATTCATTGTGCGCCTTCAACCATTTGCTTTGTTGGACATTGCCGATGTGGTGCTTGCTCTACTTACTTGACCTTTGGTTTTTGATGAAGAAAAGCTTCAGCCTCTCCTTGAAGGTGTTTTCATTCACGTAGAACTCCACCTGCACCCTGTGGGGAGAATAGTCGCATTCTTATCTGAAATGTTCACATTCACATGCAAAGGCGATTGCAAAAATGCTCAAACAGCAAATTATGGCTTTGATTGGGTTAGCACTCATGTCTGCTGTGTCTGGGAACACACTTTAAGCGTCATTGCATCCTGCCCTTTTCAAAGGTGGATGGGGGTAATTGCAAACTCTCCCTTTAACTCATCTACCTCTTTTGAATAATGCCATTCTGTTTATTAATCCTAACCCTAAAACACAATAGACTAGATATTTAATAAAAGTATCCCCAAAAGTCATATTTTTGTAGTCTAATAAAACAGTCTATTCCAATCAAATTAGCTCACATTTTAACAAGATGCGTAAAATTTAACATTCAATTTTAAACCTAGGTTAAAGTTACATAAACGTTTTACTTTTTTCCTGGGAAGAATAATGGGCAATTACTCAAGAAAAAATACTTTTGTGCTTGACACAGTGAAACAAGAGTGTGTAGTGCACATTTTCAAGGAAATTTAAAAACTAGAAAGCAGATTTGGAGCACCAAAGTTCAAAAGAGGAAGGCAAAAGGTGAAAACTGAACATTTAAATCTTTATGAAATCGGTCCTAAAATCTGTTTTAATGTTGGAAATAACTATTTTACCTTTCAACATTATAATGTTGTCTGCGTAAAACATGCACTCACTGCATTATTAAAATTATTTTTGGCGACACCCTGTGTATACCAGAGGCAGGAATTAGACTTTAATTCGATTGGCCATAGCCAAAATTAACAAATTGATGGAGTAATAGTTATTCTTCAAATATTATTCTTAAAGTGATGGGAGGCACTCTTTTAGAATGTTCTGAACTTCTGTTTCAATGTCAGTGGCGTATGGTTCCTGGAGGAGTTGCATCATAGAGTGGTAGCCCAACTTCCCAAAGATGATGTCATGTTGTTGTTTAGACCACAAACTCGAGTTCAGAGTGAATTAACAGCATCCTTGACGATTGCAGCCGAGTCATGCACTCCATCCAGAGCTTCAAGTCATGATTACTGAACATTCAAAAATAGATAAACCAAATTTTTAACGATCAAGAAATCGATTATTATAACTATCCCTGAAATGTATGAAAGCGGGGACTTCAACTGTATATAAAACCAAACAGAGGGTTAAAATGCGTGTTGTTTTTTTTCAGTCATTAACAGAAATCTAAAGGGAAGAAGATAGAACACATTTTAATGATCTTGGTACAGCGAATGACCACTTAAGCTATGATGATGATGTCGAGGGTAGCTCCGATAAATGCAGCTTTGTGTAATGCAGCAAGGCTCATTGTCGCTAATGAACACAGAGGGAGTTATTAAAGGAACACGGAGCTGACAAGTTGAATAGAGGGCACAAAAGAGTCGGGAGGAGATGAGAGAGCAGTAGGGCAATTGCCGCCGCCGACTTGGAGAGTAGGAGGAAGACAATAAGAAATGCAGCATTCCCCACGCTAATTCCTCCGTGGCATCCAATTGGCTCTGTCGCCATGGATACAGCTTCCAGGGCAGGAAACGCTCACTCACGTGTCTGTGTGCTTTCGGAACAAGGAATTAACCTCGAGCTGACCAGATGAAACCCACAGGCACTCCCATCCTCGAGACTCCGTCCCACCCAAACAAACAGCTGCCGGTTAAACATCTGAATCACCTGCATGGGCTTCTGCTTGATCCCCTGATGAAGTGTCATGCAGTGAATCGGATCAATAATGTACGTGGACCAGGTGGTCTTCAATCAAAACAGCTGTCGGATTGGGCATGCGCTGCAGCGACAAAGATGGAGAGTTTACTCAGCTTTGCACACAGCGGCCCCAACATCCGTGCAATTACACACGAGAAAGCACTCCGACTTGAAATCGGACTCCAAAATCAACTCACATCTAATTATAATCGTGTGATGTCACGCTTTGTTTGAACTGGCTTGAACATCGTGCCGTGTGTTTGTCTGGGTCTCCGTGTGGGAGGGTGAGATCAGAGTAGTAGCACACTGCCTGGATGGAAAAAAAAAAAGTGCTTATTGTTGTGATAGGTTTCAAATGGGAAAGAAACATTGGGATCCATCCATTCGACTACATGTTTTTGTTTTTTTCTGTTCAAATGGACCGAAGAAGCTGAAGCTTGGACTGCTCACGAGTCAACCGCAGGACGAATGTGAAGAACACAATGAGTGGGACCCGCTATAGTCAGCTACATGAACTGTTAATCTAACAATAAAAGTTTGAATTTTAGTGATGAATGAGTTGCCCATTCACACCAATGGACTTTGAAGAGTCTTAAATGAAGCTTACGTGCGTGTTTTTGTAATGTGGGAGGAAGCCAGAGTACCGGGTCAAACCTAATACAAGAGAGAACATGCAAATTCGGAGCAGAGATTCAAATCCGGGAGCTCGGAACTATGAGGAAGAAAATGCTAACCACTTGACACCAGGTTGCCATGATAAATGACCAGTGAATTCCCACATATTCGCAGTTCGGTACCTATCCTTTATTTGGTTGAAAAATGTGTCTATTTGCTGTTTTTGTTCTCGGCCAAAGCAAAGTATTACTTTGGCGCCATCTGACTGAATCTAAACATTGTTGTTAAGTTTAATTTAATGAAAATGATTTTTAGCCAGTGTAGTCTACTTTGCTTTAAAATTTGATTTTATTACCGAACATAAATTATTTTACGGTATAATGCCTTAAAGGAAGTATGGTGTTGTTGGTTTATCACCCTCTGTGTTTCAAGTGCTTTGCTGCCAGGGCTCAGGCCCAACCGACCACTTGCCAACAGGATGGGTTCGCTGTCTGATCAAAATCTTGGATCAACACAAAATTATAATGGCTTCTTCCTTTTCCCAAATGTCCTCGATAAACTGGGGGGGATTAACATTTAATAACTGTTTGATTTAATCATCAGTTCAGCACTTTAATTTACCACAAAATCAAATCTTGTCTTATAACCTTCCACACACTGTTTTATAGTCATTCATTTGCGGCTCTTTTTTGTGTGTAATTCTTCTGACAAACAGCAACTAAAATATAAGTTACCTGGCGGAGGTAAATAGCTCACTGTGAAGACATTCCCAGATCCGCAGTGCTTGTTTGTGTGCTTTTAGTCCATCGAGCTAGTGGAATAAACCGTTATTGCTGAGAACAAAATGTCTTTATTATTCACTGTATATTTAAATTGCACGAGTGCCGCTGCGTAAACAATAACCGATGGAAACCCAGCAGTCCATTAATTCCAATCGAGGTCGCCAAAAGAGCACCTCTTGTACCGTTAGCGACCATTATCCCACAGCCTGGCGTCACCAATCTTGCCCTGACAGTTTCCAGCGGCGTGGTGACATTTAATTCACTTAAGTTGCCTTGTAGGCATTATGGACACTGCACAGCATCAGTCTTTCTCCTTCACTGCTTGAATACAGTTATATTTATACTTATATTTATTCTCCGTTGGAAATGGGTAGGCACCTCAGATATAATATAAAGGCTACAGCCGCGCTAAAAATATGCCTCGCTGTCCTGAATATTCAAAAGGCTGTATTGTCTTTTCTCATATCCTACTCCTTTTCCTTCGGAGAAGTTATTGTGAAACTGGCTCAAGGCCAGAATACATAAAAAGCGAAGTACATACGTTTGGTACAATCACTGAAATAGGACCTTATTGGCCAGCAGTCCAAAGAGATCAAGAGAAAAGTGCAGGTATAAGTCACTTTTGGTCCTCTGAGTCATCATTATATGTTGTAAGAAACTATGACAAACAAAAGGGAGAAAGTGGAGAAATTAAGAGCACTGATATGAACACACAAAACGCTGAAGCGCTCGGACAAAGCCTAAGAATTATAATTTAAAACTCTTTGCAGTCGTTTCCTGATGACTGCGCATTTCAAATAAACTGAGTGATATAATGCAGTTGTCAAAAGTCTTTCAAGATCTATCGTGCTTAAAAGAGGAAGTCAACGCCCATTTTTTTCCCCCCAAGAATATGTTCTATGCAAGCCCACTAGTTGAAACTGGGCATTCTGCTAAATATTGCGTTTGTGGAATAAGTGTTAATCCGCTTGTTTTTAGCCATCTCTCGGGGCGGCCATTTTGTCTTCTGTCGACTGAAAATGAACACTTGTGCATTATGGCCTTTTTATTGTTTATTATTTATTGTTCATTGTTTTGTAAAGTGCTTTGTTACTGCTCTAGCTGTTATGAAATGCGCTATATAAATAAAATTGTATTGTATTGAGAAACTTCACTGTATTAAGATGCTGCACAAGCATATTAAGGCGAGGTGAATTGCTAGCTACCAGCTGAATATGTACTTAGAGCACAAATTTATTGAGATGATAAAAAAAAAAAAAAGAATCTATGTGATGCTAAATAACAGCTGATGCTTTTTATTGGCTGCCACAGGAAATACAGTACGTGTGATATCAGGTGTTTGGGGCAGCAATGTTCAAATATTTATGAGACTCATTGAAACTGTTTCTGTGATTCCTCTCACTCAGAAAAGGAGGTGCCAATAACATCACTCAGCCGTTTAACAGAACCAGCAGAGAGGCCAGGGATGAAAGTAAAGAGTGCATGTCAACATGCTTAGAGCTCACCACTTAGTTTGCCCCCAGGGATCAAAATCCAATTTCAACCAGTGGTACGATATCGTAAATACACGAATAGTCAGTGGAAAATGCGCAACAAAGAAAGTCATAAGTGCAAATACAATGTAAGAGGACTCAACCACTCCCAAATGCTGCTTGATTTAAGTATGACTGGCGAGTTGTAGCATGCAAAGTGCACACAACTATTTCTCTTACAGATGGATCAATGCTAGGTCATATTGACAATGTACATGTGAGGATCCACTGACAGACAACTCAAAAGGAGTTACCCATTTTTCACACACATGCTGCCTTTTCACCATTTCGTGTGGTGTTATTGAATAATAATAACAACAAAAAAAAAGCAATGAATTTGCTTTCTGTTCTTTCTTATTCTTGGAGGTTTGGTCACCACAACAACTGTTGAAAAGGTAGCCATAAATGACAGGCTCATTATCAGCATTGTGTAGCAATATCATTGCCCAGGCAATAATCATAAAGCCACCAACGATGGTCAGGGTGATGTTTGAACAATCAGAGTACAAAAGTAAACAGTGCAACGTGTGCCTCTGTGTCGTTTTCCCAGTGCGTCCTTTGTGCCGTAAACCCTACGAAGACAATCCATGCCATGCAACCATGATGCTGCCAGAGACTTACTGGGCATTGGTTGAGTCCATACTGTACTCCTCCTGATACCTGGACGCAGCACACATGGACACAGACAGGCACCGGTTAGGAAAGCAAAGGGAAGGGAAGGACATGATGGGACAGAACAGACTGCAGATCGTTTTGGTTGGCTTGCACAGTATCAACAAATGCTGATGGTACGTATACTTGAGGAGGATAAACACACTTAATGCAAACCATTGGAGACCAGTGAACACACACACTTGGGACATTGTACCAATATGGATGGCCAGGAAGAAAGTGGGAGTGCTCAAAACTGACATGCCATGATTGAGGGCAATTTTACTGACAAATCAGAATTGAAATCAGAGGAAATTGATTTACGTACCTTGGCCACTATGGTTAAAAGCTGATTGTCTGGCAGTTAAGGCTTCATGGTTTAAAAGTTTCTGACAAGGAGTCAATGCATTGACGCCTCCCTAAACGGGCTAATGGAGCGTCCATTAAACCCAGAAGCAGCTAGGTCGCAAGAGAGGACCTGCACATCCCATTAATCTGAAACATCTTGCCATATCGACAATATGGCTGAGTCATTGATTCGATCTTAATGACTCGATAAAATGGTCAATTGTGGCTGTTCCTGACCAGCGGCTGATTTTAGTGGTGTTTCTACGCCGTTGAAATGTACACCGTTGTCATTCACTTCCAATTTGTTGAATCACTCAAGTCACTTTCAGTTTGACGTTAACAGTCTTAACGTGTGTCGCATTTGTTACTAGCTAATTCAGTTCAACTTCTGATTAAGAAACAAAACAAAAAACCCAAAACATGTACAATTGATATAGTAATTTTGATTTTTTTTTTGACATGACCCACGTGGACACTAAAGCGATCAATAGATTGTTCGACAGCTTGTCAGGGATACAGTACATAGCAACAACAAGGTCTATGAGCTCACTGATGGCAACACTTGTTTTCCCAATCTGCTTGCAAACACCTGAAAACTCATCAGTGATATAAGCGATAAAGCAGGCAGCCTTGCTAGCGTAAACAACATCAATCCATATCCATGCAATTAGCATCTCTGTGCCCTTCAGATATCACCCCTTCGATTTGAGACGTTCAGTGAAGCATATAACGCTCGCCTCACCTCTGTGCGGCAGATGTAAAATCCCAAGCCGGAGCTGAGCTAGCAAGACAACAAGTGGAAGGCAGCACTTTGGAAGCATGCTTTCAACCACATTCCCTGCAAAGCACTAACGGATCTGAAGAGGGAGGGCCTCGCACGCGGGCATTATCTCTGCAGCAATTTCAAGGGCAAATGGGATTTGTAGTTTCAATTGTGGATGGAGGATGCCACTACTGCAAGAAAATTTGAGCTATCGGTGTATTGCATACTTAAAGACTAAGTTGGTAAGTGTAATGATATATTACTTCCAGGATATTTGGCACTGTACCATGTGATTCTGTTATAGTTAGACCTCTTTGGCACCCAAGCAAGATTAGTTTATTGTTGTGATCTATTTGCTGGTTCTGCATTTCTTGGTATCCACCTTCACACTTAGTTAAGACAAGTTAAACCCTGTTAACTCATTCACTGCCATTGACAAATTTACTTGTCTTTTCACAGGCCAGCCATTCAGTCCCAGGAACCTATTGAGTTTTTTTTTCAAACATTAGGGTAAAAGAGTCTGAAAATGTCTGGCAGTGAATGAGTTAAGACAAACTTGTCGCACGTATCAATATCGTTTTGGCTATATGTCACCCTCTGTGCGGACGTGACTAAGTCAATATATGAACAGGGAATCATCTTGGACGGGTTAGACTTTCTTCCGCATTTGTGTGGGTTTATAAAGCTTCACACCCGGGCGCGGATCGTTCAGATATTCATTTTTCAGGGTATTAAATCCGTTAGACATTGACTCTGTCTGGTCATTCAGTCATTCACAGTACAGAGAGTACTATAGTCAAAAGAGCCTGCAGAAGTTGGGACGGAACTTAACAATTCCTTAAGAGTAGATGCTAAGCCGCTGAGTGTCTCAACTCGAATCTCTAAAGGATTTTGGAGGCTAGCTTCTTAGATAAAGTCAACCGAAGGTGGCAAAACTTGTCGTGAGCTTCATGCCGTGACTACTTTAGGCTGCCCACCAAATAGAACATCTGTTCAGCCTAAGCACCGCTTTAAAATTCAATAACTTTCCTAATTAAATTTTCTTTTTCCTCTACGAAATGCTCTGCGCTTTCTGGATGAGTCAGAGGTAAAACAGAATTAAAAAAAAGGCACCGAGATAATCGCTCACTCACTTTCCCCGAGCCTCCTAAATGAACCCATGCAAAATATTGATCTCAAGAGCGCAAGTGAGGGTTTTTGGATGTGCATATGACACATTAATTTGAGACTCATAAAGCTCACTGTCACACATGTATTTGTAGATGAATTTACTCATTGCTTCTTTTTTATTAGTTAATTTTAAGGAATGCTAATCAGGGGATTCTTTAGTGTTGACTTCATGAAAGATAATGACAATGCTGGACACCATATAGTCAAAGGACCGCTCGAAAACAGCTCTTTAATACCCGGGGGGGGGGGGGGGGGGGGGAGATCAAATGAAAGTGTAATTACTCTGTGATGGACATGGGGGCACAAATGGTCATTCTAGTATAAGAGCGCCGATGTGTGAATTTGTATTCCTAAAACAGTGGAATCAATTGCACAGAAGCAACGACTATGACTTGTTCTGATACCCGTGGGATATATAATAAAGCGACTTAACACTCAAAGTAATCTCCAATTGATTTCTATATTCTTTATTGTATGTTTACCTGCTCGCCTTACAAATAATAGCTCAATCGCAATAACTAATGTATGACATTTTCCTCTGGACTTTTCTCATAATACATATAAACAAGTGGGAAATGACTGGATCAATCCATCAAAAGGTGGCAGCATGATAAAACGTTGTTGCCAGGGACAAGAATACAAACGGAGAAACAAATAATATAAGTTGATAAATGACAAAAGTGTTCAAACTGGCAGCCAAGGCTGCTCTGCAGAAAGATCAGCTGATAAGCAGGATGCGGTTCAGAGTTTCTGTCAATCAACAGCTCTGCTCTGCTCTTTATCAGATTGAGTCTGGGCTGCTGGCTGACGGCTCGGTAAAGTGCTCCAATCAGTCTGTGGAATACGCAGACTGACCATTCAAATTCAAATCTTTTACAAGCAGAAGATCCCAAATAGGTTCCTCACAGCGAGGCAATAAACTGGCGAATAAATACATCTTTCGGTTTGGACCACATTCAGTTGTTGAAGATGTTCCAAGACTCATTAAGCACCGACAATACTGAGAGGTAAAATACTACTTAGGTTTTTGTTTTTTTTTCCCCCACAGAGAAACAATAATTTACGTCAAAATAAATACATTTTGCTGCTGCATATAATCCATTTATAGATCTTCCCGCCGTTATTTTTGCAAGCACAAATCCCATGGTGGCTGTATTTCACAAGTGAAAACAGCCCCGAATCCGGTCGACATTCTGTGGCTGGGCTTGCAAATGTAAAGACTGAAAGCTGAAGCTAAGGTAACTCCTTCATAATGTGAAAAAAGAGAATCAACGTGGCTACTGATTTATTAAAACAGCAGTCAACATTAAAAATGTTTGTCATAACTCTAGGGCAAATTCTCATCCAAGGACTCACCAACTCTTTTGAAACTCAAAGCTACTTCTGATTAATGCGAAGGGCAACCGTTATTATACAAGCTGCTAAAATAGCAAAATTGGCTCAAATTTAATTATATGTTATTAATGATTATGAAAGATATTCATCTATACGATGACAATCATCATGTTAATGATTTTTCACGATAATCATCACAAAAGATTTAAGAAGAATACGTCTATAAATCAGTGTCAAGTGTTTTTCAAAAGCATTTTCAAATGGTCATTTCCGAAACGTTCCTAGGAAGTCACAATGTCCCACCGGTGAGCTATTTTTAGAGAACAGGCCCCCGTGCTACACATGGGGGGCCATGGGGGGGTACCTGGGGCCCACCGGCATCATGGTGACTCTTGCACCAAGCTATGTCATTCTATCTGTAGCTATCTGCTACATGATAAATGGTGTAAAATTTTGCTTCAGATCTGGCCCCTGGGCCGAGACTTTGACATGAACAGTTACTTCTCAGTGGTCCTTCTTTTTGGTGGAAATGAACCAGGACCAGTGCCACTGGCTGGCCACCAGTCCAGGGTGCACCTGCTGGGATCGGTTCCAGCCCATCCGTGACCCTAATGAGGACAAGCGCTAGAGAAAATGGATAGCTGATAGGATGAAACAGGACTAATCTATTAATAATATTAGGGTTAGCTCAGTGAATTATTGCTGCAAGCATGCTTGCACATACAATGAGACCATAGCATTGAAATCAACACTGTTAAACAGTAAACGGTGAGCGATTCTGGAAACACTCCCGACTCCGCTCTGCAGCAGCAGAGTTGTGCAGTGCTCTCTCTCTGTAGCCAAACCAAAAGAAAAAAGCACTAGATTTGTGTTTTGTGCTGCCAACCTGGCTTTAAATAACACAACAGTGTTTTGAGTGCAAAGATGATTGCACCAAGCTGTTTTGCCTTTTTGATAGCTGTCAATCAAAATAGTACATCAGTGTCCTCAATCACACAACTGCATTGGTTGGAATGTCAACATGATCACCCATGGTTTGCATTTGACACATAAGATTGCATTATGTAAAAAAATAAAAATAAAAAAAATAAAAACTTTCCCTTGAAGAGTCATTCAATTCCAGTGGGAATGCAGCATTTATATGGAATTAAGTAATCACCAAATTCAGCCTTTACATGAAGCTCGTATGATGCTGAGAGGTGTTTAAAAAAAAAAAAAAAAAAAAAAAAAAAAAAGGATGACAGCAGGTGTCTTTGCAATCTGTCATGATATTGCCTCACACTGAGGCTGTCAGGCCGTTTTGACGAGCCCATGTTCCTCCGTGCGTAACCATCACGGCACGGGGGATTTCATCATTAAACGGTGATTTCATATCGCTCAGTAATTCAAGTTTGGTCGCGAGATCTTTGCGCGAAAAGACGAATGAATGTATGTGCATCGTCGTGTTCGTATCCTGCTGCAGCTCGATCTATACCTTTGGCCGACATCGCTCCCAAACGAGTCCATGCTCCTCAGAGGGTTGGACGAGTGCACCCAGGTGGGCTCGGGGGTTTTCCGCACCTCGGTCTTCACGTCTGGGTCGATTTCCGAGGGCGAGGGTGTCAGCTTGGCGCCCGCCATGCTTCTCGGTCGAAACGCCCCCCCTCGCAGGCGGGCGGGCGGGCGGGCAGGCAGGCAGGCAGGCAGGCAGGCAGGCAGGCAGGCAGGCAGGCAGGCAGGCAGGCAGGCACACAGCTCGCTCAGCGCATCTTCGTCTCACTCAAGCAGCACGGAGGAGGCGCGGGAGGGCGAGAAGCTTCCTCCCTGTCGCAACGGCGGGTGTTCTTCGGAGAGAGGCTGTGAGGAGCTCCAGCTCGCCTCCTGCTTGTCGAGAGCTTCTCCATCCCTGACGGAGAGGAGCGCAGTCTCCCTGCGTCGTCACGATGTAACGTCAAAGCTCCCTCGGCCAACGAGTCTCTCCGTCTTACATAACTTGGAACTGTTTTCACGTCTTCGTTTTGAATAAAGACGGATGCGCAGCTCACATCCCAATTATAATTGCGACCCTCGCGAGTATCATAAAGATAAATCTTAATTATTCACACCCTCCAAGCCTTTTGTTGTGACACGAACGCAAATCACAGTCAAATAAGCAGGTGGCCTCTTCGAACACGTTTGCATGGCAACAATAAGAAATGTGTATAGTGTCGAGACCAAAACACTGTTCAAATACCAAGTTTTTCTGATATAAAAAAAGTACTAAAAAAGTAAATACTTTTACCATCAAAAATACACTTGAAATCTCACAAGCCCAAGTGGGAAAATTGAACTTTTCTAAAATATATGATTTCCACAAACACAACACTGCTCATTAAAAAAAAAAAAAAAAAAAAAAAAACAGCATACCTCAGTGGTGTCCAAATTACGGCCCGGGCCATTTGCAGCCCACTGTTTCTTAACAGCCCACATCATATACTAAAAATAATATTTGACATGGCCAAGTTAAGCAAAGACACAAATAAGTTTACAACTACAATAGTAATTGAATTTCTTTGGGGGATAAAGATAATACAGTTTCATAAATCAAAATGTATGCTCAGTTTACTACAAATTGCTCTCGTCTTGGTTCTAAATGTGGAGATGGGATTCAGCTGCTCCTCTGTGTAGGTGCAGAACTATTCTAGTGGGATGCAAGGGTGCAGGCTACCCCAAAACTTAAAACAAAATCAAATAAAATCTCAAACTATTTGCCATATTCCCTTTTGGCGTGCATATCAATGGTGTCCTCATATTTCCAAAATCAGCACTTTTCAGGAAAACTTTTTCAAACATTATGAACATTGCATTAAGAAGAGCAAGCCATTTTCAACAAGTCCAATTGGTCAATAATTTGTAAAAACAACACCCACACATGTGGACTTACCAATAGTATAGAGTAAAATGAAATTCATCAAATTATGACTTCGGAGGTAAGCAATATTATAGTGGACATTCATGCCCTACCTTAAAAAAATATATAAATTTGAAGTTTTTCACCATGCAGTTAATCCCTCAATCCCTCACTAGTTTATTCCACTGAATACTTACTCAAGTAATTATTTGTATGACTACTTCCTACTTTTACTTGAGTTATATTTTTCTAAGCTTAAAGTACTCATACTTGAGTACAAATTTTGGCTACTTTATTCACCTCTGTGTGCCTTACAAATGGCTGGCAAACACTCAAGTGTGTACCCTGCTTCTTGCTCAAGTCAGCTGTGATCGACTCCTATTGCCCCAGACCCTAAAGAGGACACGTGCTATAGAAAATGGAAGGTTGGATGATTTATATTGGTCTCATGTGGTTAAATAATGTAACCAAAATATTAGAGGCCCTAAAAACTACAAAAAAATCATTTTTTTTATCATTTTTACAAATCATTATTATGGCTTTGAGCGAGAAATATTACCTCCATATTGTCAAACAAAACCGAGCCTGTCATTTAAATGCAATGAATTTCTGTGTCCAGTGTATAGATGAATATAATGTAAGCCGATTCATTAAATACGACACAGTAAAGAGATGTTAAATTAACTGAATAAGCATGAACTGGTTACAAAAGTGTTTCCAGTGGTTTCACTATATGCCAGTAAGACACAAGAAAGAAAGATTAAATAACACGTCCTCTTGGTGAAACGGATGCATTGTTATTAACTGCATGCATCAAACCTAAATGTGGATTTGATTGAGTCAAATAATGAGACATATTGATAATCATTAATCACCATTAAGTACAAAGAAACAGATGAATAAAATGAACAGTCAGAGATTGTTGGTTAACTGGATGCGGGCATGCAAGACAGATGCACTGATTGTAGCCGAGAGACATTTAGTGGCGTGATGGGGAACTGCAGATTGAGAGGCACTCGAGAGCATCTGATTAAAAAGATGCTGCTCAATAGACACTCCAGGCTTAATGCATTCTACTGCTAACGGTACAGGTGGCAGTAGAGCCTCTGTTTTTGCACCACAAAGGCAACCAAAGAAACAACGTTTAATTAAAGAAGCACCAAATAAAGTGCCCACAAGATAATGCTTGTTAGATTCAGTGTACAATCCATCCAGAAACCCTCTGAAAATAAAATAAATTAAAATAAACCCATTGGGCAGTTTGTAGGCACTTGTGAGTACACTCAGCAGTGCTTGGCACAAAATGTAGGATTGTAAGCTTTAGAGTGGTAGTCAACCCTAACGTATTTTTTTCTAGAATATGTTCTATGCAGGCCCACGAGGCATTCCGATAAATATGGTGTTGGTGGAATAAGAGGAAATCCACCCATTTTTAGTCATCTCTGGGGGCGCCCATCACAACTACTCAAGACTCAGGTAACGACCAATCACAGCTCACTTCTGAAGCTGAGCCATGATTAGTCATTTTCTGAGCATCTGTGATGTCATTGTCAGTGGACAGAAGTGACAAAATGGCCACCCCCTGACATGGCTAAAAACGGGTGGATTTTGCTGCTCAACCCATTCACTGCCAGATATTTCAGCCCCTCTTTTACACTAACCTTTGAAAAAAATTTGAACTAAATATAAATAAGTTCCTACGAATGAATGGCTGGACTGTGAAACGACAAATAAATCTGTCAACGGCAGTAAATGAGTTAACTCATATTCCACAAAGGCAATATTAATCAGAATTCCATGTTTCAACTAGTGGGCCTGCATAGAACGTATTCTGGAAAAAAATATGTTTGGGTTGGCTTCCGCTCTAACAACACAGAGCAATTTAACAAGCCGATGACTGTAGGGGATATGACATCTTTGTGCCACTGCTCTCACATTTCTACTTGCCGCACTGACTGGTGAATCATTAGGGGCACGGGGAGATCTGATTACATTTAATTAAGATGGGTACACTACACACACAGTGTTGCCAAACTTGGGGAAGGACCAAAGAAATGTATGGTCATTAAAAGGAGTAAACAAGTAATTTACTCATTTGACGATTGGCTCTTAAAAAGGAACTTAAATTTAGCTGACTTTGGGCAAGGGTAAACCCCGGTCGTGTTGCCAGCCAATCAAAGAGCATATCAAATCAAACATTCACAGTCAATGAGGCGAACATGCCCGTCATTGGGATGTGGGGAGAAGCCTGTGTACCAGAGAACAACCATTCAAGCACAAAAAGAACCTGGGATCCCTACTGTGTACCCAATTGGACAAATTTTCTGTCGCAACATTATCATTTATACAGCTACTTTGCTTAGAAGCAGCACAAGTCTCCCTTGATAAAGCTGTGATGGGTCCAATGGCAAAGAAATAAGTGCTTCCCGCAAAGCTCCACATGCCAGGATGTTGAAGCAACATGCGCCATGCAGCAGATGGACACTGAGAGCTGCAATGATGACTCTTATGTCAAAACATATTAAGGCAGCAAGCTGGCGCCGCTGTAGGCGAGCAGCAGAAGCCTCGCCAGTGCCACCGGCTACAGCTTGCGCACGACACACACACACACAACTCCCTCCAGCGGTGCGCAAACATGAATAGACTGCTGCTTTGCTATCTGCCGTTCTGTACAGAAAAAAGGTCCCACTAGCCATGTATTGCTTGGAACCTTAAAGCGGACATCAACCCAAACATATTTTTTTCCAGAATATGTTCTATGCAAGCCCACTAGTTGAAACAAGGCATTCCGATAAATATTGCGTTTGTGGAATAAGAGTTGATTCACTCGTTTTTAGCCATTTGTCACTTCTGTTGACTGAAAATGACATCACAACGGCTCAAGGCTCAGGTAACGACCAATCACGGCTCGGCTTCAGAAAACAGGTGAGCAAGTGTTCAATAAAGATATGTTCAAAGACGTTTCAACAAAGTTAATAGTTTTAATTTTTTTTTTTAGATTTTGACGCCGATATTTTCTTTTTTTGCTGAAAATGAACATCGTCTCCAAATCTCAGTTATCGGCCTCCTTGACTACTAATAATCGGTATCGGCCCTGAAAAAAAGGTAATGTATTTATTTTTTTAATTTAGGGCAACTTTAATTAAAATTTCCCACATGCTGAGATGATCAGCATGCGTTATATCCACAGTACGCTGTGTATTAGTGTTATACCGTTAAATGATTAAATGTGAAACAATTATCTGACTTGAGTATATAAATTGTTGGTCAAATATAATTATCACAGAAGGGTTGTTTTTAAATGTGCTTGAATTAAATTTGTTCGCCGAGGAGAGGCTTACTGTTCCACAGTTTTTGTTTTTTGACGAAAAATGCATTCATGTGTCACAAACAAAAGAGGATTTATTAATTATAGACCATTGTCCCGATTGCTTTTTCCTGGCCAAACCCAAATGGATAAATCACCTCACAGTCTGTGTGTAACATTAATGACTGATGATAAAATATGTGCAGATTTTAATCAGCATTCCAAAACAGACTCACCGCTCGAATGCAGCTCTAGTCTTCAGCATTAAGGCCCTGATACACCAAACCGACGTCGGAGGTCGTGAAGCGTCGCGGCGTCATTAAGCGCCGTCTGATTGGTGTAGTGACCACCGTCGTAGTGTCGTAACTCGTCTCTAAGCGTCTAGGGGGGGCGTTTACGTATGTTGAATCGGCGTCGCCAGTCGTGACGTTTGGTCACTCTGATTGGCTGTTAGCTAGCAAATCAGCGCTCGGAGCACCAACGGGATGTGACAAATGCGGATAAACGTGAGCGCGCCTTCGTTTTGCCTTAATCTTCTTACAAGTACAAGAGCGAAGGTTGACAATGTAAGTATTTCACAATACCGTGTCAAGAACGTGAGGGTTTACTTCGCGTGGGAGTTCATCGTGAGCGAAGAATAGAGCCGAATGCATTGTTTATGTTGTTACAATCCGCCCCCGGCCAACATCTTTCCGGTTGGATTTTTCTAACAATGAGAAATAGTGACTACCGCCGCCGATGGTATGGAAGGGTACTACATCTTATGCATGCGAAGAAGGTACTTTAATGGTCAGCGTCGCTGTCTGTCGTTGCGGTGTATTCCTCCAGCGTGACGTGCTGACAGCCGGCCGGACGCCACAGCGGGTAAGCGTCTGTCACTGTTGGCCAACGTCGTTTTGGTGCATCAGGGCTTTTAGTCTCATCCTGTCATTCCTGCATAATCCTCCAAGTGACGCTGCGTACCTCAAACACTGGAACCCCCACCCCCCAATGGCCTCATTCAAATGGCTGCATCATCACAGCTGCTTATCAAAATTTAAGGAGCCAACAACCCCCCGATGCTAATTAAACAAGCGAGACAAAGCACGGAGGCTGGCGAATAAACACAGGAGGGGTTCTCCGAGCAAAGCTGTAATAGCACAAGAGAAAATGATTTCTCTCTGAGCATCCATCTAAATCATCCTCTCTGTAGTTTATCTTTAATTGTCTGCGCTGTTTGAGCCCCGCGTGCTTAGCCACTATAATATTCCGGATCATTTCAAGCAATATAAGTGCTGTAAGAGTGCTGAAGGCTTTCCAGTCAGATCTAGCTTATGCAAGCTGCGACGTGTAGACTAATACCTGCATGTAACAAGAGACTGATCCCTGGTCTCATGCCACACTTTTCCCACAAAATCCCAACATTTAGTGATTACATGCGGTGGCCTCATGGAATGCGAGAAAGCAGAGAATGACGATGTTTGCCGCCTGCACTTTGCCATGGTAATAACAATAATCATCAAGCTGAGAGCACATCACAGCCTCTCTCAAGTCGAGTGGCCCCAAGTGTCGCCCACCCACTTGGTGCCATCAGTGGTCCAAAGTGCAAACTCGGTTAAGCGGAACTGTGCCTGTCCCTGAGAAACAACATGAGGTCTGTCATATCCATTGCTAAGAAGTCTGTTGTACAGCTATTTAGCATGTTTTTGGTTACAGTACATACTTGATAGTTGTAAGCATGCTTCATCCAATGGCAAATGTGACTTATCTCCCTTGCCTTTCATTTAGTCTTGCATTTTCTGTCTTCTTCTTCTTCCTTTTTGTTTATCAGGCCATTTATCAGCTCACTCAGGTGAACCTATACCGGAATGCCTAAAGGTCACTTTGGCTGTAAGCAAGCAAAAAGTGGAAGCATTATTTCCATTGCTAGGCTCTGTGCCAGAAAGAGGTGGCAAGTACGCACTTGGGCTTTCCGGCATGGGTCGGCATTCCCCCACTATGCAAGTACTAAGCGTCGACATTCCATCAGTGGCTGTCAGCTAGTGAAAAATTCTATTACGGAGCTCATTTATCAGTGGTATATAACCCAAGCAAATTGATATATCTTATTGAGTGAGCAGGAACATGAGAAAGCACCCACCACCCATTGTCAGGGGAAAAGCTGCCGAAGAAGATGACCCACGTATAGACCCCGGCAGGGGGAGGAGTCTAACTATTCATTGACTCTAGTATATTAAACATGCTAAACGCACATTGTCAGCCAGAAATACACACATGTACAATTAAGATCAAACGGACTGATGTTTAACTCATTCACTGCCAGACATTTTCAGACCCTCTTTGTCATGCAACTTAGTCTTAGAGAAGATGCGCATGCAACTAAAGGGATAATTAAAAAAATAAAATACCAATTAATCGATAATCAAATTAACCGATAACTATTTTCATAATCGATTAATCATTTAGAGTCATTGTTTTACTTAAAAGATTCAAGATTCTCTGATTTCAGCCCCTCAAGAGTAAACATTCTCTGATAAGGTCATGAAAGCAGACTGATTTTCTTTTGTGTTGAATCAAAATACCGCCAAATATTTGCGAGCACCAGCTTTTACTTTGTAAAACTATGATTTACTTTTTGCCCTATTTTCTGACAAACCAAACCAGCAATTGAATCATAATCAAATTACGGGACAAATTATAGTCAGTTGAATCTATTAAAATAAAAATCGTTATTTGCAATCAAAGTATGAATCACCTGTAACCGATATGTAGTTAAAAGGATATGCTCCAGCACCCCCGCGACCATCGTGAGGATAAAGCGGCATAGATAATGGATGGATGGATGTTCTATGCAAGCCCACTAGTTAAAACAAGGCATTCTGATAAATATTGCGTTTGTGTAATGAGAGTCAATCCACCCGTTTTTAACCATCTCTGGGTGCGGCCATTTTGTCACTTCTGTCGACTGAAAATGACATCACAACTGCTTAAGACTCAGGTAACGACCAATCACGGGTCACCTGTTTTCTGAAGCTGAGCCGTGATTGGTCGTTATCTGAGCCCTGAGCAGTTGTGATGTCGTTTTCAGTCGACAGAAGTGACAAAATGACCACCCCCTGAGATGGCTAAAAACAAGTGGATTTTGCTGCTTAATTCATATTCCACAAACGCAATATTAATCAGAATGCCGTGTGGGCCTGCTGGGAACGGGAAAGTTTGGGTTGTTTTCCTCTTTAAACTAAAATATTTGATGAGTGTCAGTCCTAGCTGCAACATTAGCTTCTGGACATCGTTACTGACTGCTTAGCTGCCATAATGCTTGTGATTTGAGAGCAAAAAGTATAGGATTGTGTCTGTATGATATGTTTTGATGTTTTTACATTTATGGTAATTTTTTCACGATGGGAAAGTTTGTTCTGAAAGTACACCCATCAATTGTGGTCAAGGGTACCGCAGCATCAGGCAAGTCACTAAACTTGTCCAGCAAAATAGATGGTTTGGATCTCTGCCTGAGATTAAGATTCTCACTACACACGACACTACATGCCTGCTCCCCACAGTAGCAAATGTTTCACTGCTGGGTCACCCATTCTGTACACGACTCACAGTGAGGCGTTAAGAGGTGATTTAGAAGCCAATTAACACTGCTCATTCTGTCGACATCTCTCCCTTCTGTGCGCCGTCTCAATCACAGTGAGAAAAAAAAAACACCCGGCAAGATTATACAGCGAGGAAAAGATGGATGGAACCAATTTTCCACCCGTACTTCTTTGTGTTTTTTGCCTCTCTGCATATATAAGAGGCTCGCTTCTATTTCTGACGGTGGCTGAGACAAGCCCCTTTTCACCGGCTGACACGCTGAGAAATAAACCCACACACTCTCCAAGGCAGTGTTGTTTTCGTCAACGATGACGAAAATATTTCGTTAACGCCCACTTTTTTTCATGACGATGACGAGCTAAACGTGGCTCTTCGACGACGAAAACATGACTTGACGTACTTGAATTTTCGGTGACGAGACGAGACAGGACGAAATTGTTAGCGCGTGGTCCGACAGGCGTTCAAAATTTATGACATCCCTTCATATTGTACACGTAATCTGTCTTTCAAAAAATTTCAATGCTGGTGCAACCTATTCTCGTTTCGGCGCGCCCGCCGCCGGGACAGCACGCAAGGCGTACAGGTCTGCGGTCATCGGTCTCGGCTCACGCACACTGACACGCTTTCCTTTGACCGACCATGGCGACAGTGACAGCAAATGGGCTTGGTGGTCGGAAACGAAGGAAAGATGTGGACATACTTTATGTACAACCCAGCAGAAAGAACAACACGATGCATTGTAGACTGCGGTAACAGTGAATGTGGCCACAAACTAAGTGGAAAGAATGACAAATCTCAAGCGACATCTGAGCTTGTGATCAATTTCATTGTGCTTAAAGTTTTCCACGTAACTCGTGGCGCAAATGGGCTGAGTTAAGGCATAAGTTATTTTGGTTGAGCTAACGTCAAGGCTAACGTCAATTCATTCGCTTGTTGTGTGTAATGTCAAATATTAAAAGTAGATTTTTCTACCACAGACCGGTTGGTCCACGTTGGGGTGTGTGTGTGTGTGTACAATAATAAACGCAAATCCACAGGCTTTTTTTATTTCACCAATATTGAATGACTTTTTAGCCTTAGCAATGCGGATAGCCGCCAAAGTACGTACATTTTTTGACGAATCAAATTACAAAATGTATGCCTGTATGTACGGAATGTATGTACGAAACCTTGTATGCCTATTTTTAACTAAAACAGACTAACACCTTTTTGAATTTTCATTGACTAAATTTACGAAACCTAGACAAAAATTTTTTTGGGGGGTTTCTGGCTACCGTATTTTCCGGGCTATAAGCCGCACCGTTATATAAGCCGCACCCACTACATTTTTAGAACATTTGGGAAAAAACTTAAATAAGCCGCACCTTTATATAAGCCGCACCTATCTATGTTGAAAACTTAACTTTTTTTGAAAAATTTACTGCATTTACAGAACCATTATGAACTGTACATGTACATGTGTGTACCTGAAAAAATTCTTTCCTAACAGTGCCTTTTAACACTGCAGCAATGTTGCTGATTAAAACAGAAGAAAACCAAGAGAAAATAAACAGTATTTATCTTCATTTCACTGCCGACTGCCGCTCCAGTTTGTCAGCTAATGTCCACCAGACTCCACCATCTATTGTTCTACACATTCTACATATGCACCTGTCTTGTTTTATGTTAATAAAGTCAGCCAATCTAACACACGACGTACTCAATCAACAATAGCATTTCACATCGAAACAACAGAACAGACGTAACATCGTATTCATGTGCACTTCAGGGACCTTTAGGAAAACATAAAATCAAAGCATTACAGCACCTATTGCAATAACCTAGAGTATGGCGCTCTCGCCTGTTGAACTCCTCCACCTGCAGTCGCATCCAGTTAATGGGAAATGTTTTGTATTGAATTGTACTGTCATTCGGGTTAGAGCACCCCGAGCGGTGGAAGAAAAATCCACAGAATAGCCGCACCGGACTATAAACGGCATGGCTCAAAATTAAGGGAAAAAGTCACGGCTTAGAGTTTTCGTCGACTAAAACTATCACTAATGGGAATGACTAAATGTGACGAAAACTAATAAGCATTTTTGTCCAAAAGACTAAGACTAAATCTAAAATGCCTGCCAAAAACAACACTGCTCCAAGGTATAATCAGAATGACACAGGTAACGCACACAAGCACACAGACATACAAACACACAATGAGCTTGAAAAAAAGAAAAAAAAAATCACTTGTACCTAGCTCACACAGTCTCAGTCATTGCAGTCGTCAAACACTAGGCTCTGGGGATAATGACATCTGTGGAGGGAGACAACACACACGCACACACACCCACACACTTACCTCCAAAAGATAACAAACAATTCAATCTCTTCACCACTTTGCAAAAGTGGATCAAACAAGGGTTTACCAACTTGAAACAGCCACAATTATGCTCATTTGCAGCACTACACTTTCATTCCGGAACTCCACTTGATTCATATTTACAAAATCCTTCATTTTCTGGCCCTACAGTTCATCTCCCGGCTGCTATTTTAGCACCTATTTCATTAAGCCCCCACACTCGTCGCTAGAAAGCCCCCACAGCTCCCCCCCCACCCTTTCCTCTGATTAGGTGACTGCTGAAAGGCTGTGATTCGTGGGTGTGTTGGGCATCAAGCCGATGACTGTATAGACATCTGTGACAAGTCACCTTTTACTTTTGAAAAGAGCAGTCTGAAACTTTCCTTTTTACATACGTCAACCTAATAATTATATTCTGGTAAGGTTTAAAATGAACTGAATTTGATGACGTACTTTCCACACCAAGGAAAAGGGAACACATACAGTGATGGAAACCTTTCGCCAGTGACTTTTACAGCTCGGAATCAAATAAAAGCGTTCTTATAAAAGCAACAAGGGAGCATAAACTCACTGAAGAGCGTCCAACTTGAAAGCTAGAACAAAGAACGGCCAAATCTCTACGTAAATCAAAATAGGCAAATGCAGTAGAAACATCAAAGTCTTATCAAAGCCTATCCCAGCTGACTGACCAATCACAGGGCACTAAATTGTTATCAAATATGAACATGTCAAACGGAACAGAATCCCCACCCAAATTATGTTTGACCGTTAAGGTCCTACAGCAGATTACTTTATTTTTCTATTTTTACTATGAGTCGTTCCGGAGTATAAATCGTCAAAAAAATGCCTGATGAAGAAGAAAAAAAAAAGTCAAAGAGGAAGTCACCCCACAAAAATTATTTGCAATAAGATGTTCTATGCATCTTCACTGGTCTAAACATGGCATTCCGATTAATATTGCTTTGTGGAATATGAGTTAAGCAGCAAAATCCACCCGTTTTTAGCCATCTCAGGCGGTGGCCATTTTTGTCACTTCTGTCAACTGAAAATGACATCACAACTACTCAGGGCCAAGGTAACAGCCAATCACGGCTCACCTGTTTTCTGAAGCTGAGCCATGGTTGCTACCAGAGCCCCGAGCAACTGTGATGTCATTTTAATGCTTAACTCATACTACACTAAGGCAATATTAATCAGAATGCCATGTTTCGACTAGTGGGCCTACATAGAACATATTCTTGTAGAGAAATTTGTTGGGTTGACCTCTCTTTCAAATCGTTTCGGATTATAAATTGCATTTTTGGGGGGAAATCTATTTTACAAAAACAGAGGATAAGAACAGTAAAGCTCAGACTCCGACCCTAAATCACCATTCCCTCATGATGGGTGCCTTTGGAAATACGCTCCGAGTGCAAACTTCAAAGGTGCCGTTTGGTTATAAAGAGTGCCCCAAAAAAGGAGTGCCGTAGCCCAGGCAGTACACATTGGAAAAAGTTCAAACAGGAGCTGCTGATTGGTTTATAGTATAACATAGACTGCGTTCGAAAACAATGGGAGGGAAGAGCACTCTGTCTCTCTGAACAAACACACACTCTCAGAGTGGTTTTATGACATCAAAATGAATTTCTGAGTGCATTTCCGAACACATGCCATGTTGACGGCAGGAAACGAGCGCCAGTCAAAAAAAATTCCGCTTCTAACTACGGAAAATGTTTTCTTTTTAATTTAAAATGGCTTACCTTAACCGGAATCCCGTGTCGCATTGTCGCAATGTAGAATCCTGGTAGCTTATTGTAACTTTTGCTGATGTAAATCCATGCTAAACTAGGTCACACATGAGTTGCCATGACTACAACCACTACTACTTCTTCCATTTCGTCAATTTTCTTTCGGCGGTTGAAAAATATTTTTGGTGCATCACGACCACCTTTCAGCATGGTGAAGAAGATGGCCAACGGTAGTAATGCATGACGACTGCTAATACCACTTCTTCGTTTATTTCTTCTTCTACTTTCTTTTGGTGGTTGGCAAAATACTGTTGGTGCATCGCCACCGTCTTTTAGCTACTGGGGGTAGTACACCAAAGTATTTGCCAAATGCCAAAAGAAAGTCAATCTAACCACTACGTCTCAACAGGTTGCTTTATGAACAAACTGTAATGCCTCTCTTACAAACATCTGTCTTAAACATTTTCATGACATTGCTTTCTGCTTAATATGTAACAAATTGCGTTGCATGCTGTAGATAAAACGACCACCTAGCTGGCCTCTCCTTTGCCATGAAACAATGTCAAGTAAATTATCTTTACTGCTTCAATACTTCAGTCCGCTGCGGTTGAATGTTACAGCCCAGTGTATGACAAATGTAAGCAAGCAGACGCCAAAGGCCATCAAGACAGCGAAGGGGGAGGCTGTGCGTCTGCCTCTGGGGGCTAATTTGTTTCCAGGCTTTTCACTTGATGAGACTTGAGCATAGGAAATAATCAAAATCACAAAGCGTGAGGATACGGTAGATCAACTAATGGTGGGTCCCTGAAGCTCAGTGACATCATTTGCTTCTACTCTGTAGCTCGCAATAGCAGCAATTACAGGACCGCACCATCAATAAGAGTCTACCACTACTCTAGCATCTTCATTTCATAAAGTGTAATGCGCAGAGGGAGAGGGCCTCTGTGTGACACTAAGGCTGTTATTTGCGCTGTAAACGCAACAACTGCCATGCGTATAACTGGAATACAGCAAAATGCAAACACATGCAAATGGTAAAAGACATTCGCGTTCCTAATTAGCCTTTGTGAAGTCATCTACAAAATCTGTCAGGGTGTAGTTTGGCACAAATGTTGACAAGATACAAATGAACATAAAATGTCTCATGCCCTTCTATGCTTTATTTGTTTTTGGCGCAAACCTTTTCTCCTCTTTTATGCCAGCAGTCTGCCTTAACAACAACAACAACAACAACAAAAAAGGCAGTTTCATGAATAAAAGAAACCTTTGCAGTCCAATACATCCTGGGACTCCAAGGGAAAAAGCAGCAAAATGGAAGGCAAAAACATTGGAGTGCAACTTTAAAATGTTGTGTGTAGACAAAATAATTCCCCTGGATGTAAATCTCAGTGACAACAGTGCACAGCAGGAAGCCTCTGAAACCGACGGCAAGCGCAACCAGAAATGACAAAGCCGAGTCGAGACAGGACGGCGATTGGAGGTGACAAAGCAGAACGTCTTATTTACAGTCATGTCACACGAGACTCGTCACTCACGTCCACTCTCAACAACGGGTAGCGGGAATAATCTTCACGTTCACACATGCACAATCAATGAGCTAATTGCGAAGCACAGCGCTCGTCCAAACAATGTTATCGATTTATTGTTGGGAAATTGCCGCATCCACAAGCAACCCGGAGGCCTGAGGTGGGAAAGATAACGTAGACAATGTGCTGCCTGTTGGATGCAGTGATTTAATTGTAAAACAACGAAAGGTACAGTGATGCGACCCTGCTGCATTACCAAAGCTCACATAATAGAGCGGCAGGGCATTATGTGGGCTCAACATTTGCTGAGTTTCTCACTCACTCGCTCCAAATCCATTTTTGAACTTTTTCCAAAAACAAAGGGAAAAAAAAACAACAAATCCAACAAACAAGAGTCCAAATCAACCTTTCAACCCCCACAACCTGGACGACAGCAAGTTAAAAAGTGCAATTATGATAATTAGACCGATGATTATACACCATAAGGCACCAAACCAGTAAACCGCACCCATAATTTGCCTACTTTCATGATAAAAGTTTGCAGATGCCAGTCCTCACTGCAAATCATTTGAGAAAATAGTCTCCAAATCTTTATTATGTCAATTGCTATTTCGTTACTACATTGCTGTCAGTGATAAACAACCAAACTTCAAATGTAGTAAATAAATATTTTCAGACCAATTCAATGAAATTGGACAATTCCCTATGGCACACCTGATGATCTCTCCTGCCACAATAATGTGCCACAGCACACCGGTTGAGAATCACTCTCATATATCACCTTCAGGCAACAGGGTGCTAGGCAGTCGGCCAATATGAATGGTCTACATCAGATTAAGAAGCGCCTATGTTACTTAAGGAATGTAAAGGGTCATGATAATAAGCCTCAAAGTGGCTTTAGTTTTAATGCAGCTGGCAAAAGCATTAGAAATCCTATGGTCCATTTGCTCTGCGGCAGCACTGAAATGATCCTCGAAGCTTTATTTCAGCACCACGGAGAGCGCATTCGATGCTCGGCTGGTTCTCTGCCCTCCCGGGCCTGCTACAGCATCTGCTGGTCGTCCTCTCAAACCAAAGCAATAATTCAACCCTTTGGAGACTCCCATAAGCGCACACCCATGCAGCGGGGGATCATTAATGTATTTCTGTACAAACACACATCCGCACATAGATGGGGCTTGAAAAACAAGCGTCTCTTAAAAGAGGGTTTACCCTACCTGTCATCGTTCTGAAACGTCTGATCTCCGAGCAGGAGGTCCCTGAAGCGGTAGCGAGGTGGAAGGGGAGGCACTTCGGTGTCCACTTCAGCCATCTTAAGAGCTGAAATGTCCAGAATAACGCCAGAGTTGCTGCTGTTGTTTCTCTGCAGGGTCTCAGTAGAGGGCCTGCCGGATGACCAAAGGAGAGACTTATCAGCATGCTCATGTGCTGCGGAAAAATATGTTTTTCCCCCCCCCAAACAATATGACATAGATTTTTTTAGTGCTGTCAAACGATTACATTTTTTTAATTAATCGCAAAATTTTCCATAATTAATCGCGATTAATCATATTTTTCAACAACAATTTTTTACAAAGCTTGGAACCAATATTTACTTTAGTAAAATCTTGGAATTAATATGGAAAAAAAATTAAAGTATATTTTGATTCAAAGACTGTTCTAATAACTTTTGTTGATCCTTGAATAGAATTATTTTCCAGCTTTTGATCCGACGTGAGACTGAAGGTTTTCTGCTGTTTTCCGGTGTCTATTGTATATAGTATTTTGTGTTTTCATTTATTGCTTTCACTTGTTATATTATTGCTGTTTTGTTGTTGTAATGTAAAGTGCTTTGTCACAGCTGTAGCTGTTATGAAATGCACTATAACAATAAAGTTGTATTGTGCTGTATTGTATTGTATAAAACACAACAGTTGAACAATACACCAAAGACATATAATATGGTATTTGAATTTGGCTTTTCAAAGTGTTCAAATTATTTGGGATTTCTCCAATGAGCCGTTAAGCACCTTTTTAAAGTAAAACAACATAAAAGTCTGTCTTTGCGACAGTGACTCGCCTCTAAGTTTCGCTGCACAGTGAGCTGAGGTCAGCTGCTACAGGAAGTAAATAAAACTGAATTAATTGAATTATTTTTTTTAGTGCGTTATAAAATTTAAATTAATCTCCATAGTTAATGCTTTAAATTTGACAGACCTAAAAATTATTTTTTTCAATATTTATAAAACATTTTTCAATATTTTTGAGGAATAAATCTCATGCGATCTATGATGAACAGATGTTATTTTAGGCATCTGGGACAGAAAAGAGGAAAAAACAGAAATGAAGACATATAGAAGATACCTGAAAAGAAAAAATGTTAAAAGATTGAAGTCATATGATTATGAAAATCAAAGTACTTAATGGTCGCAATTTCAAGTGAAAAGTCGGAATTTTATGAGACCAAAGTTGGATATTAGGAGAATTTTACAAGAAATAAAAAAGTTAGAATATCTAAATGTTATTTCACCAGACAATGATAACGTACGTGGTAATTATATGAGAAATAAAGCCTGAATTTTAGAAGCAATAAGACGTCATTGATGTTTTATGCTAAAAAATATATTTTGGACAATAACCACATGGAATGATGAGCTTTATTCCAAAAAAAAAAAAAAAAATCACAACTTTAATGTAGCTCTATTATGACTTTAATTCTTTAAAAATATAATACATTGTAATTTTTGTATGACACCATGTTCACTTCACAAACAGAAAAGTTTTCTGAAAGACTTATAACTACAGTATGAGACACAGAAGATAACTCTTGAGAAACTTATTTCTGTAGTGTTGAAAATGACATCTCACAAGTTACAAAACGGAGACTATTTTTTTACTTTACCTTGAGTTATATATCTGGATGGACATTTACAGTTATTATAGTTAGCAACAAATTTAAAACTTGTCCCATTGAAACAATAATACATAGTAAAATAGTCATGTTTAAATCATTGAAAGTTTATCAAATTATTTGCTTGAGCCGGAGCTTCAATACATGCTTTGAAAACAGATAGACAGCTGTGTGAATAATACAACTAACTGCATCCTGTTTAGCAGAAAGTTCCAAATTAAAGAGCCATGTAAACTACGCAATCCGTTAAAAATCATTTTAGTAATATTTCAAGTATGCCCAAATGAACAGTCACTGTGATTTTCATAAATTCTACATGCTTGGGATGTCCCAAAGAAAGGATGTTTACAAATTAATTTTGTGTGTGTGTGTGTGTGTGTGTGTATACCAGGGGAGGGGAAGGAAGATTTCATTGTTTTATATTTGCTAAGTGCTGTGACTAAAATGAATCAAACAGACACACTGAATAAGATAAAGATGCATGGACATGCACACGCTCGAATGCATTTGTGTGCGTACTGTACACTTAGAGTGGTGGCCACACATTGCTTTACATTATCAAGTGTGCGCTCCTGGTGGTCACAGGAAGGGGGACGAAGTGCTCCGTGGAAATTACCTGTCGCCATGGGAACTCGATGATCGGCGTGGAGGGCTCATGGCTGCCTCTTGCGAACCATTTCGGAATGACGAATCCAGGGTAAGAAAGAGAAACAAGAAGAGTTGTTTTGAGGAATACATCACAGACACTGAAGTGCCATT